>NW_013666538.1:389010-391251 GCF_000517525.1 Limulus polyphemus | reverse complement strand
TAAAGGCTTGTGTCGCGTAAGTTTCGTCGGTACGAAGTTATGGAAAATCAGTTAATTAAAAAACGGAGACGTAACAATATCTAAAGAACCCATCGAACGAGAAACATTCTAACCTGCAAGTATACGTTTATCGAGGATGAAGAAAAAAGTTTCTTAATTCCACCTCCATTAACAATATCCACATCTCTTAGAGGATGATCATAATCTTCGCAAGTCCACTTCTTTCAAATCGTAACATCTGATTGTACTAATATCACAGGAAAATTATATCATTAATGAAGTTTACTTCTGTCGAATAAAATTCATAGCCTTAGTAAATTGATTTATATCCAAAAAACAACCAAAGTCTTAATAAATCGCTATCTATTTCCTATTTCTTACTGTAAGTACAACTGTGATAAAAAGTGTCTTAGACTTTGTGACCCAAACCTCACAGAACTGTAATCTCTTACATTATGGGTAAGTACGTGTACGTGCGTGAATAGTAATTTGGTGAACAATCGTCAGTCTAAGTAATGTATCGGAAACGGAATGTTATCTATACAATTTCCTCGAATGATTGAAGATTGAATTCGTCTTTGTTCAACTTTAGTTACAAATGAGGGTGTAGGGAAGCATCGTGAATGTGTAAATGCAAAAGTGGAAAAAGAAAAATACTTAGCTAAATAACCACAATAATATGTTGTTGATAAGTAGATACAAAAACAGACAGCGAGAGGAAAAAATAAACAGACTAACGGACAAAACTAGATTTAAAAACAAACACTAACTAAAAATACGTAAAGACAATCGAACATTTTAATTACTTTTCTTAGTCATTTTTACGTTGACTGCTTCTGATCTTCCCTAGTTTTATTTCGTTTTTATTTTATGTTACCTTCCCTGGCCCAGCAGTAAGTCTTGGGCTTAAAACGCTAAAAAACGGGTTTCGATACTCGCAGTGGACACAGCACAGATAGTCCATTGTGTAGCTCTGTGCTTACTAACAAACAATAAACATTTGTTGTAGGATTGCTAATATTTAAGAAGAATTGTCGATAACCTAGTTCGAGGTGGTGTCGGCTTTTTGTCTTGATTGGCAAATGAAAGACCCTAATTAGCTATGTGCCACTCTTCTAAAACCCGCCGATGAATACAGTTTTATTTAACACGTTTGTTTGTTTTACAAATTTCACGCAAAGCTACACAGAGGTCTATCCACGCATATCCGTACCTAATTTTGATCAGATAGGCTTGAGGGAAGGCAGTTAGAAAACAGAACCTACTGCCCAACTGAATAGCGGGATTTGACTGTCATTGTTATAACCCAAAGCGTGAAACGACAATGTCCGTCAATTTATACATCCAAACAAGTTTCTCACTTAAATTTTAAACATATATAGAAAATCAAACCATTTTTGTTTACACGTTGGTCGAAAGGTACAGTATTTTTTAAACCCCTGAGTCAACACATTTTTGTGTAAGAATACTATTTATATGACTGACTTAAATAGTTGTTTTTTATTTCTCTAGGGATCTCTGCAAATTACATTTGTTTTGTGGAGACAATTTTACATGATGGTGTAAAAATTCAAATACCTTATAATAGGAGTAAGTTTCATAAAAACACCCTTTAATGTTCGACAAATAAGAACATCAGAAACATTAAAACATTGTCATATTCACATTGAATCTGAACGAGTTCTCTTCAGTGTCGCAACTAATGTTTTATAAGGGAGAGGAGGGAGTTTTAAGAGGTGATTCTGGGTTCCTGAAGCAACAAAAAAATCATTGTGTAAGTACAACACAGCAGTGTTGAATAACTGAGAGCAAACTAAACAAAAAACAAAACAAATCTAGAAATCCTGTATTTAAAGAAGTACTCTTGCAATAAAGATACCAATTTGACAGCAAATGTTTGGCGGGTCTTTGCTAGTATTACAATATATTGAATATATATACTATCAAAGGCCCAGCATGAGAAAGGGGGAGGGTTGGGCGCGGTGCTAGCAACTCCACCCCGTAAAAGTCAACCTGCTACAAGTAACTGCAACAACACCTTCCGTTGGCGAGGTGTTGTTGCGGCCCTATGCTCCACTGAGAGTTTATAGGAATAAAATATATATATATATTGTTGCGTCATCGAGATCATGTGATCCTCACGCTCTCTACTATCTAGAATTATCCTGTACTTTGGCTAATGTACTAGTTCTTACTAGATATAGGGTAGGCGGGTATATAAAAGAGGGGAATGTAACGTGT
>NW_013666538.1:382241-388351 GCF_000517525.1 Limulus polyphemus | reverse complement strand
TAAAGACTTGTGTCGTTAAAATTTCGTCGGAACGAAGTTACGGAAAAATCAATTAACAAACGGAGACGTAACAATATATACTATCAACAAAGAGTTTTGTACAGTAGCTAATGACACTATTGAAAAAATCAAAATGTATCAGCACACATCCAGTGACATTCCTCCAGCCTGAAAAGGGTTAAACGATATAATAATCTTAATATAAATACTATTTTGGGGGCCCGGGCTTGCAACTATCATGAAAATTTTTCTATCAAACTGTATCACACTCTGTTGTATATTTTATAAAAGGTCTCTCAACTTGCAATCGTTAAGAGCAAGCGATTTAATGGATGATCGATAGAGGGAGCTGCCTATATGCGCGTCCTTTGATGCAAAAATAATCTCAACCGAAGAAGAATTTCAGGAGATTAATTTTTTCAGTAACTGCTGATAATAAAATTGTATCTAAAATGTCTTTGTTAGCTAATTTAAATACTCAAAATTAACGTTTTAAATTCAGACAGGACTAGAAACAATAATATTTTCTAGACATTCTTGCTTCTCAAACACACGTATTTCCTGTAAGACTACCATATCAAGTTTTCAAAATGTCATCGCATCACGTGAAGTTTTATAAACGATCAGGAGTTTCTACAGTTAAGCAATAGAGCAAACGTGATTTGTTGACATCAAATGACAAACGAAGTATAAACAGTCCTGACTCCAGCTTTTCTTAACCGCGGGAAAAGGAGCAGTATGGACAAATCTAAAATAAATTTCAGGGGTCCCGGATTCTCAACCCCAGCAAGGGAAAGGAATATTGTTATGTTTAGAATTTGATCTAATAATTGATACATTATACAATGATATATATTGTCATGTTCACGTGACTACGATATGGCTACCGGAAGTGTTATCTTATTCCGGTGGGGAAGAGCTGTATGGTTGGTTACCTTATGAATGCTATCTGCTGTTCATTTAGTTTAATTAATTGGGCGTCCTTAACACGTTGGTGTTAGTCACTTTATGCACAAATATTTACGTCTTATTCCTTCGCATTGCAGCAGTGAAATATTGTTGATTGTGAATGTTATAATTATGAATTAACAATAATGTTAGTAGTATTTCGGACTTAGTTGTTTCTGGAGTTTTTTCATTACCAAAAAAACATACATACCATAATCTGACTGTGCCCAAACAGCATACCATTCTCTCGAGGCTATTTTATTGTTATCCTTTACGCTAATATTCCAGTTGGTCATGACACACAGGCCCGCTTTAGTACTGGGTGTACAAAGTATCTACTTGTTTTATGACGTGACTCTCTCTGCTTAAAAAACTCAACAGGTTTTAAGTAACGATAGCAATAAAACTCACACATACACACAAAAGAAAACTTATTTTACATTTGGTTCGTGTAAGTAGAGTGTTTTGTTTTTAAAAGTTTGTCCTCAGATATGCGCTGTAGTTGGCAGCTTATTCTTAGTTTCATTGAAATGTCCGCATTGTTGACATATGATTGAACATAAAGTGGTACTTGTTTACGCTAGACCACAATAAATCGGAAGAATATCAGCGATATAATTATTGAATTCAATTCACCAACCATGCCTTATGAGATTTGAACCTTCTTGATCTGATTTCTAGTAATCTTTTGGCATGATTTGTCAGAAGTTTCCAAATATACATCGATGCGCGAAAGAAAATATATCAAAGATAAAATTGGCTTATTTTAACAAAAGAACAAAGAAACAAACAAAAAGAAAACAAGAAGGTGATTTTAAATGAAAGGTAATAATGTATTAGGAAATCACATCTGTGGATGGCTTACAAATTGAAGCGATTATTGTTAATCCCATATGGAGGTCAGATTCATAATTAGCACACACGTCTGTATTTTCACCTCCGAATTGAGGCTAATATCGTGTGTGACCAGCCCGTACACTAACGCATGCTAATACACGCCTCCTTATGAATCCAGTTAGCCGACGGATGACGTCATCAAGAACTAGGCTCCACTCCTTCAAGATGGCTTGCTTCAGCTCTTTTCTGTTGGTTGGTGGTTTTTCGCCTCTTTATTCTTCTATCCAGTTGATCCCAGAGATGTTCTATTGAGGAGGACATGACAGGAGAATGAGCTGGTCATGGCAGAACATCAATGTTGTTGGCTTGGATGAACTGTTGTGGGGTCTGGTTTGTTGTGTTGGAACAAACCACGCTGGGGCTGTTGGTAGATAAAGGGCAGTACCAGCAGGTTGTAAGATTTCAACTTTGTCATGCTGACCAGTGAGATTATAATCGATAACAATAAGGGAAGTCCTCTGGCTGCCATTAATTCCTCCCCATACCACGACCCTCTTCCTCCAAATGGCTCTGTCTTCTGAATACTGGCCGTTCGCTGTCCTCTGTGCACGGACTCTGCCATCAGCTCTAAGTCGCCTGATTACGGTGTGTCGGCTGATGGTATGACCTAGTGAATTTACCTTTGATGACGTCATTGTCAGAAACCTGTTTCTCGGATGCTATGTGCGTAGATAGTGATCTTCCCGAGGCGTGGTCACATGAGTCCTACCTGATGTTTGACCAGTCTACCTAAACTCCCGCAACAGTCTTGTAATGGTCACTCTTGAATATCCGCGTGAGGCCTCTATTCACAGCGTTCCAAGTGCCCTCCCTCACTATTGTGCTGTAAGTCGTGGCACGTTTCTGACGATTTTCCTTTTCACTGGTCGCTGTAGAGATGCCCCGACACATTTTTATACCCTTTTGAACGGTTATCCCGTGGAGCACATGCAAATTGTTAAAATGCATTTTCACACATTTGCGAGAGTTTCGTTTGGACGTAGCCCACACCTAAGTTATACAGTTATACCACGTACATAACATATATGTTTCAAGTTCATTCACGATGGAGGTAACAATACATTTTGTTAGCACACTTTTTTCCGTCAGTATATTTATAGCTCGCTTTTTTAGACAACGAACATGAGCGTTTTCAACTTATTCTGTTACAAATAATTCATATTTATTACTAATAGATTAAATTGGTAAGAAATATTTTCATGCTCTTGTTGTGTAAGAGATCAGGACTTGGTAATACTACTGCTATACACCTATTATATAAGATATAAATATTACACCTCTCCAAATACAACTAACTATTCATGATAAAAAGCTAAATTTTCATCAGGAACAATTAACCTAGCATCAGAAACAGTTAACGTTGAAGATAATTAACTCGTATTCAAAATAAATTTCAGTTACACTCATCTCATTTTCAGAAATAGCTCTTTATCAGATATAATTAATACATATTAATAACAGTTAATTCTTCTCTAAGCCTAGAGACAAAATTCCTTCGTCAAACCCAATCAACTCTTTTTTTTAGAAACAATAATATATTTCAGACACACCCAAAACCTTCCTCAGAGAAAGTTAACTCTCCTTTAAAAACAAACAACTCTCCCTCAGAAATAGGCATTTGTTTACTTCATACAGCCAGTTAGTTCACATTTCTTCAGTCAGTGTTTCTTCAGAAACAGATAACTGCTTCTCAGAAACTATAAACTCTTTCTCACAGATTGTCAAGACTTTTTTGAGACAGATAACTGTTTTTACACAGTCAGATGATCCTGCTTAAAGAACAATTATCTTACGAAGTACATGGAAACTATTAACGCATTTTCCTTCGAAATAGCATTTCTTCTTCAGACAGTTAACTCTGTTTAGCAGACAGTCCACTCTTCAAAAACAACTAACCGTTTCAACTTTGACCCAGAGACAATAAACTCCACTTCGATTACTCATCTAGTAACTTTAAACTAGCCGTTGACATTTCATCATGAAGAAACACGATGAACTATTTTCTATATATAGAACTAGTTATCTCTTCTTAAGTAACAGTTGATTAGACGGCCGAGTTTTCGCCAGAAACAGTTAGTTCTTCCTCAGAATAAGCCAATTTTCTCTTTAATACAGCTAACTCTTTTTCTATGATAATCGTTCTCATTAAACGTTGAAGTCAGCATTAAATTTATTACCGAGATGAATATTTTTTCACCCATATATTATAATTAGTGTACGCAATAACGTCATTTTTATTTCTATTTTCTCAAGAGGCTCTATTTGATATGTTCTTTATTAAATATAAAACTAAATAAATTGGTGTCTGTCTAAAAAGAGACATCTTATAACAGAGTTTTAGGTAATACACACACACACACACACACACACAAGTAGCTCGTAGAATACTTGTATATATATATTTGATGGCTTCAGATATTATTCAATCAAAGCATATAGTCAAGCCTTTCCGGAAATTCCCCGGTATAGCTTATGTTACTTCCTCAAGACTTAATGGAGACGTCATTGCACAAGTCTCCAAGTGTTTAAAGTATATAGTAGTGCCAGCTCGACTTCCGGAGTTTTATTTGGATTTCGTTATATATATATATTTATATATCTGTGAGTGGGTGTTTTAAGAATGATCAGGTTACAGCTACATTAAGACGTAGGGAGCATTGACCATTTCCGCTTTTAATGTCTTATTATTTTTCATAGAAAACAAACCATCATTTCAGTATTACGGATGCGTGGATGTATCCGGAGAACAACTAAATCTTTAGACACAATGTTGAAACTAATTATTAATTGGTTATTATTTAGCACTTTTGATCAAAAGTAAGCTGAATATATAACTCAAAACAAAAAAAAGGGACTTATAAATTAATAAAGCCAATGACTAATCACAATATGACTAGAAGAACTTAATGTCATAAATCAGTAAACAAGCAAAAACAAACAAATTATAATTTATCGAATCATCATTTGAGTATCCTCCCTGTTAACGATATTTTCAGCGATAATTCCAATAATATTCCACGGACCAACTTAAGTTAGTCCTAAATCCATACAGTAAGCTAAAAATGCAAAGTAATCTAATTAAAATAATATATCCTTAAGAGGCTATTCTGTTTCTAAAGGATAACAATGACCAACCTCAGCTATTCAAATAAAAAAAAAGTCATATAAGATTATTTGTTTCTTCTTCACGTTACATGAGTAACGTCAGATACAATTAGTGCATGTACGTATATATTTTAGGTAAGCCTTTTTAGAGATACAAATGTCCTATCGTTAAGCGTATGGACGGCAGAAATGTTTAACTTAATAACGTGCTGAAATAAAGTAAGTTTTATAATGTATAAATCAGTATGTAATATTCTTGATTATTCGGACAACAGATAATTAGAGTTTAGAATAATAACAACAGGAACGTGAATTTAATTAATTTGTGAAAACCAAATGGAAGGCTTAAGTAACTAGATTAAACTAGCCATGCCACAGAAAACAAGTCTTTACTATAGATAAAAGGTAAAGTCAAATGTGCACAAATTACAGAAAAACATAAAAAACTGAACAGCAAATGAAAATATACTGATTAATAACTGAGATTAAACTAAAACATGAGATCGAGGAAAATAAAAGATAAACCAAAGAACGTCCATATTGGTTCATTGGCTTAGAATCAAGAACACTATTTGTACTTGCTCATTGGAGTTCAGGATCTACAAAATCATCCTGTAAGCCTGTTGATTCATATTTAGCTTAATGAATCAGCTCAGGTGACTTGGCAAACAATATATATTCATCCGACCTATGACAACTGTCATTCTAAGGGAGAGTATCGCCATGATCCAGATTATTTTGATTGAGTAGGGGACTTTTTTCTTTTTTGAGTCCCTACGCCGTTTACAACAGTTGGAGCACCTTAGTTGCTTATTGTAACGAATTTGTTATTATATATTTATTTTAATATCGAAGTTTCTTTAGATTAAATCTATATTTAGAAACATACATAGTTTATACTGTTAAATATATATTTTGAAACTCCCGCTTATTCTCCAAAGTTGTAGAAGATCCTCAAGAGTAAGAATCAACAACATATGTATGTACGTAAACGCTTAAATGTAACTTTGTACTGTTACGTAATCTGAATTTTCTAGAAAGTCTCCACACGCCCATAAATATAACCAACGGTATGCGCCAAAGAAAGAGTATCTACTATTAATTTGCTATAGTCAGTGTGCTATAAACTTTGGAAGCTATAACTGTGATTATTATAACGC
>NW_013666538.1:378101-382231 GCF_000517525.1 Limulus polyphemus | reverse complement strand
CGGAAAACTTAAAACATTTGACCAGGAGCATTTACAAAGTTCAAACATTACAAATCATTTAACTTCAGTGGATTCTTATCTTATCTTAGCATTTTTACGAAAACATTACATTACATCACGGTGGAAAACTCGGCGTGTGTAGTTGGTGAATAACGAAGGACAATGCTAGCTAGCTCCCCGTTAAGCGAATTGTACCTACATCAACTCGTAATTAACTCGCTCATCGTGAACCCTTAATAAGATATTAAGGAAGTTCCAGACTAGAAAGAAGACTTTATATTGCTTGTAAGTTTGTAAAATTTTTGTATATAAGTCATTGTTCGTAGTAACTATTTGTAATAACTGTTATTGTAAATTGTATTGTTGTCTGTATATTAAAATATATTTGTGTTAAAAAAGAAAACAGTGTGTATCAATCTTGTTGGCAAATACCATAAACTGACTATTTAACTGCTAAATCCAAATTACAATTTAATTACTAAACTTAAAGTTTTATTTAACTCAGTTTCAGGCTATTTGAAATTCTAATACGTAACATTATGCATAATCGCTGATTTTCCGACAGGTTTATCTGGTGTCGCCCATTTCCTCTCCAGGTTGCCATCCTTAATTTAACAGAAGGAGGACTAGAGGGAAGGCAGCCAATCAACACAGCTTACCGCCAACTCTTGGGTTACTCTTTTACCAACAAATTATAACGCCCCCACAGCTGAAAGGGCGAGCATTTTCGGTGACGGGAATTCGAACCCGCAGATTGTGAGTCGAGCGCCCTAACCACCAGGCCTAAATTGGTGATTTGCACTCCACTAAAACCTACAGCATTGATAAAGTAGAAAAGTGCCGATTAGTCAACAAGTAATCGATAATCGACATAATTGGCTAAGCTCATCAATATATTTCAATGAGCACCGCATATAATGGAAATGGAGAGATATAAGACGTTGAGCCTTTGAAAATTTTTATTGGCAAAATACTCAGACTGAAGAACTAACGAATATCCACTATCGTTATGGCTATAACTTTTCACTCAATGGATAGGTGGAAGAGGAAATGTGGGTGTTAAATGTTGAGTCAGTTCAAATAAAGTGTGCTACGTGGGAGAGGAAATATGGGTGTTAAATGTTGAGTCAGTTCATATAAAATGTGCTACGTGGGAGAGGAAATATGGGTGTTAAATGTTGAGTCAGTTCATATAAAATATGCTACGTGGGAGAGTAAATATGGGTGTTAAATGTTGAGTCAGTTCATATAAAATATGCTACGTGGGAGAGTAAATATGGGTGTTAAATGTTGAGTCAGTTCAAATAAAGTGTGCTGCGTTTGTGAATCATTTCGTTTTAACTATATATGACCTTGTAATACTTAAAAAATAAAAACAGAAATATAAAATCGCTCCATCAATAATTCTACTTCCTAAGTCGACTCACCATACAAATATTAATCAGCAAGTGAGTGTTTAAAAGCAAACAAATTGCACAAACAATCGATCGGATTATTAATTGGCACATCTCTGGGACAAAGGACCTTCACACGGTTGGTTTCCACAGCACAGATAGGAACAGAAAAATTAAAAGATTTTGAGTATATTTATATTATTAACTTAGAATTGTAAAAATACCACAGAAACATTTCGGGGATGGAAGAACTCACCGTTTGTGACGTCAATTTAGTAAATATAAATATAATGAACTGTGTTCAATGTGAAACCTTCCGAGGTTTACTCATTCTTTTAATGTCTTAAAAAACCCTTTAAAGTTACAAAATTCCCTTAGAAACCAATTAACGCTGTCATTCTTTAGAAACAGCAAGAATGTAGGCTTACGAGCACGTTTTTAGCAAATTCTTCAAGAACTGGTTGAAATATTGTGAAGGATAAGAAAGTGTACTTAACTGAAGACATCACTGTATTCAGTGTGGGAGAAGTTTAAAACAACCTTTCTTTTGGGTATGGTATAACGAATACGCAAAGTCGGGAGAAATAATGGACCTTCTGACATCTACGTTAAAACGTACGTAGCTGACGCACGAGGTCCGATCGACGTGGTTGTTGCAAAAGCATAAAATTCATCACGACTGTGAATCAATAATATAAAACATATATTTCAATGTCTGTTTCACTGTTTTTCTCCATAATGTGGGCTTATATCATAATGTATTTTCTCTGCTGCTCATCACTTCTTGTCTCATAAAACGTGTATACAAGATTATCAATATCGGTGATGAAATAGACATACATCAGACTTGGTTTACATTCAGAATTTGTTCATGCATCAGACTTGGTTTACTTTCAGAATTTGTTCATACATCAGACTTGGTTTACATTCAGAATTTGTTCATACATCAGACTTGGTTTACATTCAAAAGTTGTTCATACATCAGACTTGGTTTACATTCAGAATTTGTTCATACACCAGACTTGGTTTACATTCAGAATTTGTTCATACATCAGACTTGGTTTACATTCAGAATTTGTTCATACATCAGACGTGGTTTACATTCAGAATTTGTTCATACACCAGACTTGGTTTACATTCAGAATTTGTTCATACACCAGACTTGGTTTACATTCAGAATTTGTTCATACACCAGACTTGGTTTACATTCAGAATTTGTTCATACACAGACTTGGTTTACATTCAGAATTTGTTCATGCATCAGACTTGGTTTACATCCAGAATTTGTTCATACACCAGACTTGGTTTACATTCAGAATTTGTTCATACACAGACTTGGTTTACATTCAGAATTTGTTCATGCATCAGACTTGGTTTACATTCAGAATTTGTTGTTGTTTTTTAAGATTTTTGTCTTGATCCAACATTAAAAAATAATAATAATAGATTTTGATGTATGATGTATGTGCATACACACTATGAAGTTAAAAACAAGCAAAACAAAGCAATTTTCTTTTTTTAACAATTATACTCGGAACCATGATGCTGTAGCATCCCCACTTTTACATATTTGACTTATATAGCAACTGTAAGTTATAATAGTATATTAATTTTCTGGGGGCATGTCCCCAGGCCCCCCTAGATTGAGCTACCTTTGGTAGCACGGAAGCTGCTTTTACAGCTTCTTATACTTTCAATCTCTCAGTGTAAAAATCTGCATGTTTAAGCAAGCACCCCACTTTGAAACCCCTTCCTACACCACTGTTTACAACTATGAAGTCAGAAAGTGAGTAGCGTTACGCAAGTTAACTATGGTTGTTTGGGGCAAAAAAGTTTTTTTTTAACAAGTTCACTATTTGTTCTGTACACTTCAGCTTATGAGTGTTATGTAGTTTTACCTAAGCCTTATAAAACATTCTTATGGTAATAATCATATATTGTTAAGAAAGGTTTAATTCTTTAACAAATGTCACCTCTCTTGAGAAAGTGTCTGTGTTCAGAGTGTCTATATCGATACCATTGTAGTTTAAAGTATTGTTGTATTAGTGATAGACATAAAAGCTGAAATTTAGTTCCCGTTTTAAAACGGTAGGTTGTTAAGTGTTGAGAAATCACAATCACCTGGATGAATGTGGCATCATTTATATTTGTAAAATAGGTTCTGGTGATATTGCTCTGAGGAAGTTGTCTTGTACACTAGTTTCTAGTAATATTACCCCGAGAAATTTGTAGAATAATCATATCATGATATATGCGTGGAAAAGTTGTAGAATAATCATATCATGATATATGCGTGGAAAAGTTGTAGAATAATCATATCATGATATATGCCTGTAAAAGTTGTAGAATTGTTTCAAGTAACATTTCTTTGAAGATGTTGTAAAATAATTTTATCATGATGCCTGTCTAAAGATCTTGTACACTAGTTTCTAGTAATATTACCCCGAGAAAGTTGTAGAATAACCATATCATGATATATGCGTGGAAAAGTTGTAGAATTGTTTCAAGTAACATTTCTTTGAAGATGTTGTAAAATAATTTTATCATGATGCCTGTCTAAAGATCTTGTACACTAGTTTCTAGTAATATTACCCCGAGAAAGTTGTAGAATAATTCTATTATGATGTTAGCCTTAAGATGTTGTAGAGTACCGTATTTATCGGAATATAAGACCCACCCCTATTTTGAAAACAAAGTTTTTGGGGGAAAAAAGCTACAGTCGCATTTGAAAGATTT
>NW_013666538.1:374913-378091 GCF_000517525.1 Limulus polyphemus | reverse complement strand
GTATATATATATACATATATATATTATTCATACCTTTGGTGTATATGACGCAAGCAGATTTGACATCAAATTTTGGGTTAAAAAAGTGCGTCTTATAAACCGAAAAATACTGTAGTTTATAGTGACATTTGTAAAATAATATTATTATAACGTCAGCCTGAAGAAGTTATATAATAATTTCTAGTGATATTGCTCTAAGTATGTTGTAAGATAAACTTATTATAACGTTAGCCAGAAGATGAAGATGCGTTTATAGTGCTATTACTCAAAGGAGGCTGTAAGATAATCTTATTACGATATCAGCCTGAAGAAGTCTTAGAATATTTCTTAGTGATTTTGGTCTAATGACGTTGAAAATAATTTTAATATGATATTTGTCTGAAACATTTGTAGCATAGTTTCTAATGATACTGCAAGGATGAAGTTGTAAGATAATCTTATTATGATATCAGCCTGAAGAAGTTGTAGAATAGTTTCTAGTTTGCTGTAAAGACGTTGTAAAATAATTTTATTATTATGTTTCTCTGAAGACGTTTTCGAATAGTTAGATTCTAGAGATTTTGTGCCGACAAGGGTATAAAATAATCGAGTTATGATATCTACCTGAAGATGTCATAGACTAGTTTCTAGTGATTTTATTCTGAAGAAGTTGTAAACTAATATTACTATGTTATCAACCAGAAAAAAGTATAAAATAATTTCAATGGATATTGCTTTGAGAATGCTGTAAAATAATTTTAATATGATGTTTATCTGAAGATGATGTAGAATAGTTTCTAGTAATACTGCTCCGAGAGTGTTGTAAAATAATCTTATTATTATCATTTTTGTCTGAAAACGCTTTTGAATAGTGTCTGGTAATATTGCTCTGAAGAATTTGTAAAATTTCTAAAGATAATGCAGAATAGTTTCTAGTGATATTACTCTGAGGAAGCTCCAAAACCATCTTATAATAACGTTATTCTGAAGATGTAGAGTAGTTTATAGTGACACTGCTCTGACGATGGAATAAAACGTTCTTATCATGATATCAATCCGAAGAAGATGTACATTAATTTATTGTGATATTACTCTGGGGAAGTTATAAAATAATATTATCGTGATGTTAGCCAGGAGGTATGTAGAATAGTTTCTAGTGATATTGGTCTGAGGAAGTTGTCAAATGATACTGTTATAATATTAGCCTTAAGAAGTTGTAGAATATATAGTGATATCATCCTAAAAAGATAAACAACAAATAGAAGTGATATCACTCTGATGAAGTTAGACCATATATTCTTGTGCTCTCATCCTGAAATAGTTCTGGAATGTATAGAGCTATCACCATGAAGTGAGAGAGATTGTGATGTAAAAATATCACCACTAAAATTGTAACCTTAGAAAACTTTATGTCATGGTAGCACTTTGAAAAAATTCGACAATGAACAGCAACCATAGCAAATTGATGAATTTCGAAATAGTGCTTAATTTATATAGAACCGTAATAAAAGAACGCGTTGTAGTGGTATCTTACTACAGTGGTAGCATCAGGAAATAAAAACAACACTGTAATGGTGTTAACCCTGAAGAACGTAGAGAATATTACTCTTGAACGATCTTAAATATATCTGCATACACAATACAAAAGTACGAATAAAAACTTTAAAAGTAAATGAGTTTGTAAAAAGAAAAATAATAATTAATACTACTTGATCATTGTGCATATAACTCATGCTGCCTTGTTGAAAATAAGCTACAAAACTCGTTTATTTATTTAATAATTATATTTCGTTATTTATACAAAACATTTAATTTTTAGTACATTTACTTACCTTTATCATATTAATGCCACTATCACTTACCTAAATTATCCAAGTAGTATTAGTAATTAACGTTATCATATTCCACGAAAAGAAGATTTTGGTCAACAGCGATGAACACTGCCTGCGTGATAAACAAAGATCTTAATGATGAGCTTACTGTATTAGTTGAAGTAACGTCCTCGAATTCAAATATTTGAATCACGTGAAAGTCTAGTCCGTTACAACTCCCTTGTTTAACCGTCAACTTTAGTTCGCTACGTTGTGACTTTCTGCATGGGGAGCTACTTACCTTAGAGAAATGTTGTATTTTTTGTGTTTTTATAATCAGTCGGTTTTATCTTATTGATAGACTTTTCATCTTAGATGAAAATTTATGTTAGTACAATTTAAGAGTATGGAGATTTTTTTTTCTCTGTACTACATTACATAGTCCTTTTACGAATACGCGTATTTTTAAATGAAAGTGTCAAGCTGGAAATACAGGACATGGCAACAAAAGAAAGTTATAAAATATAACTAAATCAACCTTTGAAGGATTGTTTCGTCAATGAAAGGTTTGGAGAACATTATCTAAACATTATTAAACAAAACAAATACAAAAATTGGTTTAGATCTACAGTGTAATTATAAATAAAACACAAAATTTAAAGTAATTATACTTTAAAATCTATACTCCTAAGAAACTAAATTTCACCAGAGGCACATTGAGAGTCACGAACTTTAATTAGGAATATTTGAACATGGTACAGGGTGTTTCTAAAACTGCCACAGAATGTGGGAAATATGTCATTACCAACCAGCATGTCAAGCCTATCCGTCAACGTGTTACAGTAAGCATAATCTGTTCCGTACATATTTTATTTATGCCTACAGTATCGTACACACTGACGTATATATTAATCAAATCAACAATCTCGTATTGTTGAAGAAGAGGGGGAAATAACAAACAAAAGCGGTATACTTACTACATTACTAGTTTGCAAGGAAAGCTATTTAGATATGTAGTATAATATGGTTTTGAAAACCCTCCATCATTTCCAACGCTTTTAAATAAAACGTATTATTCTCTCTTTATAATTACCCAGTAGCTCTCAACCAAAAAATGTAAACACGCCATCACATTATTATTTTTTTTATTTCTAAATATGTTGATAATGCTGATACTATATAAACATAAAATTTAACCATTAATAACTATAAAATTAAATACAAATATTGTCTTGAAACAACCTTTCAGCCCCAAAATTTGAATTCGGTATCATTTTTGTATTCATCTGTTTTATAAGTATGTTAATGGAATAAAAGATTTAACCTGAAATCCACTTTATACTGTTACGTCTCCGTTTGTTAATTGATTTTCCGTTACTTCGTTCCGA
>NW_013666538.1:368203-374534 GCF_000517525.1 Limulus polyphemus | reverse complement strand
CGCAAAATGAGGGTCGCGGGTTCGAATCCCCATCCCACCAAACATGCTCGCCCTTTCAGCCGTGGGGGCGTTATAATGTGACGGTCAATCCCACTATTCGTTGGTAAAAGAGTAGCCCAAGAGTTGGCGGTGAGTGATGATGACTAGCTGCCTTCCCTGTAGTCTTACACTACTAAATTAGGGACGGCTAGCGCAGATAGCCCTCGTGTAGCTTTGCGCGAAATTCAAAACAAACAAACAAACCTATGATTCTATCATTGTCTTTACTCATATTGAACTCCTTTTAATAGGAGGATAGTTAGGTAGCACTCGCTGCCCACGAGCTTTGTCCAACTCTTTCGTAGAATAACGGTAATGACTATTTGAGTGTGTTGGTCAGTACCACGTCTCGTACCTTGGACTTTTTGATACGTGGTTCGGTACGTCCAACCCCAAATATGTTGAAGTTAGATAAACAAAACATATGAATGTTAGTATGTATAATTAAGCCCCCCAGTGGCACAGCGGTATGTCTGCGGACTTACAACGCTAGAATCCGGTTTTCGATACCCGTGGCTAATCCCCTTGATCAGTAGAGCAGTTCCACAACTGGTTCTTCTGTCATAACAGATATGACTTAGCTACAAAATGATAACATTTATAATTTTAATAATAACTGATCTATACAATTCTCTTCATTAATCTCGGTGTAAGTCTATCAATTAATATACATTATTTTATTCTTAACTCCTGTTCATTATCAGCCCTGGCCAAGGTTTGAAATTTTTCTCTATTGTGTCTCTTAATACTTGAGAATGACGTAGATTGCAAATTTGCACGCTCTTGTGTTTTTAACGCCCTAGAGGTAGAATATATATAGTCTAAATTACATTTAGGACACCTATATCCATATACTATATTCGATGCTTGATAGAGAGATATCAGACCTTTATATCTATAAAAAAAAAATGTGTGTTTTTGTTTGTTTTTTGAATTTCGCGCAAAGCTACATGAGGGCTATCTGCGCTAGCCGTCCCTAATTTAGAAGTGTAAGACTAGAGGGAAGGCAGCTAATCATCACTACCCACCGCTAACTCTTGGGCTATTCTTTTACCAACGAATAGTGGGATTGACCGTCACATTATAACGCCCTCACGGCTGAAAGGGCGAGCATGTTTGGTGGGACTGGGATTCGAACCCGAAGATTGCGAGTCGAGCGCCCTAACCACCTGGCCATGCCGGGCCTATAAAAATGTATTCTATACACTGGCTTAAATACATATCTCAGTTCTATTTGTAGATAATTTCGATGAAGTACTTTCTTTAAGTGATTTCTAATCTCCATCACCTGCTTTCCAGTATATGATGAAAACAAAATTCAGAATTTTCTTTCACTATTTCTCACGTGTGACCATTCCCCAGTGGCTCAGTGGTAAGTCTTCTAGCTTAGCCGCTAAAAATCGGAGTTCGATACCCGTTGCGAGCTGAGCATAGATAGCCCATTATGTAGGTTTGCGCTGAACAACAAACAACCAACTTCTCATGTGGACGATATAGGAAGGAGCCTCTTTTTTAATATTCATGGATAACTTGATTTACAATATTGTTCGAAAAGCATTTTTAGTAGGATCTCCTTAATGTTTTCTAGCTTTCTATGGAAAAAAAATCATAATTACTGGTTAACTCATATGTCCAATGAACCAGCATTTTATCACTGTTTCTAAAAGACAGTGGTATATAGTTTCAAAGTTAAAACATAATCCTCTAAACGTGTTTTTGTTGAAAATTTTACATTCAATTTTTCCATCGTTATGAAGAAGTAAATATAAAAATGAAAGTTTGTGATTATGTTGTTGAACAGTAAATTTGATATTGGGATCTTTACTATTGAAGTAGTTTAAAAACTCTCAATATGCTTAACTTTTCTAAGGACGATAAAAGTATCATCTACATATCTTCTATTACATATTGACTTGAAATGTGCAGGACACTCCTGAAGCCACTTTTTTTTTTCATGATAACAAAGAAACAAATTTGCAAGTGATGGGGTTAATCTTTACCACATAGCAATCTCATCCAATTGATCATAAATTTCATAATTAAACAGAAAATGATATTAATGAACTCTTGAAACACATATTTTGGAAATCTCATTTGATGATTATCACTGTGGTACAATAGTTCTGCGCACAAATTTATAGTCTCATGTAGCAGTATGTTGTTAAAAAACCGTGTATTTTGTGCTTGGATTCTCTCTTGTTGAGATACACTACATTTATTCCACGTAACATCACAGTAAGCTACTTCCACATTTAGAAACATAGTTTCTTCTTCCTCAACAGAATCACATATAATTCACTATTTCTTGACTACGACAGTTTGGCACTGTATGATTCTACTGCAGAACTGTGGTATATTTGTTCCACAGATGAAGTTGGTTAACCCTTTCTGAAACAGGTTCCTCTTTAAGATATCAGAATTCCATCCTAAGTTATAGATAACTACCTCCATTTTGAGGGCGAAAGCAGTGTTGACAAGACATAGACATTTAGCTTATCACAATTTGCCAAACTGAAATCAGTATTGATGAGCCTGAATGATGGCTTCATCCTGAGTATCCGACACCAATACTAATTTAGATGGTTCAGCACAAATACTGTAGAGTATCTGATTAATAAAAATGGTTAGTTATTGTGACACAATTATAACCAAGTTGCACTAATGTTTTGACCAAGTGGAGAACTCACAAATCCAAAAGGCTAACATGAAGGCTCAAAATTGAGGAGCCCATGAGAACTTGGTCGTGTATTCGTGTATGTGGATGATCTGTGGAAACTGCGTGGGAACGGATATCCTAGCAGCTTGTTTGTGGATCATGTAGAGATAATCATTAGTAAATTCACAGAGAGGCTATTGAGTAAACTCAAGCAAAACCACATAGGGAGGTGTCAGGGACATCTTATCCTAAACAGATGCTGTTTTTTTATGGTGTTTTTTCTTTCTTTTTGCAAACACTGTTTGAGGTGGTCACGTTGAAATGAATCTTGATCAGCATGTTTACTACGTAACGTGTTGTAGACAGAGGTATTTTATTAACTTTAAAGTTCATGTATGTGTGAAAAGAACATGGGTAAGTATATAAAGTCAGTAACAAAATCTAATCTCTACCATTAAGGAAAATAGTTTAATAAAAACACAATAAAGCAAAAGAGGTCAATTGTAACATATTAACTACCTTCCATATCAATAGCCGTATCATGATGAAATAGAAATTACTTAATAAATTGGTGTATAAAATAATGTGATTTAGATAGATTAATGATCATTTGTTTTCTTCGACAATTAATCAAAAACATTACTTATATTCAGCCATGTGTTTCGGTTATTTTAAAAATGTTCTTGTGGTATGCAAACAGCCATGTGTTCCGGTTATTTTAAAAATGTTCTTGTGGTATGCAAACAGCCATGTGTTCCGGTTATTTTAAGAATGTTCTTGTGGTATGCAAACAGCCATATGTTCCGGTTATTTTAAGAATGTTCTTGTGGTATGCAAACAGCCATATGTTCCGGTTATTTTAAGAATGTTCTTGTGGTATGCAAACAGCCATGTGTTCCGGTTATTTTAAGAATGTTCTTGTGGTATGCAAACAGCCACGTGTTCCGGTTATTTTAAGAATGTTCTTGTGGTATGCAAACAGCCACATGTTCCGGTTATTTTAAGAATGTTCTTGTGGTATGCAAACATAATATATCTCACTTTCCCGTGGTGTATATTTTAAATATCTAAAAAATCAAGTTTTATGAAATTGTAATTTGGAACATACTAAATCTGGTCGAAGCTGATTGCTAGTTCAACTCTAAATGTTGCTTTCTCTAGAAGGCTTCGTTCATGGAAGCTATCTGTTGTTTCATTACCTTGTGTACATAGGACTGATTCTCAAATGGAGCAGAGTTACTTCCAAATACTTGCGATCCAATCTTGTGACTGGTCAGACACATTCCAGATACTTGTGATCCAATCTTGTGACTGGTCAGACACATTCCAGATACTTGTGATCCAATCTTGTGACTGGTCAACCACAGAGAGAATGTGGAATATGAGAGCAGTTTTGGAATTTTCAGCAAGATTGTTTTTCTTATTTGAAAGAGTTAAAACATGCTAGGAAGTCTGGTCTTTGTATTATCTATATAACTTTTGACCTGCTGGTCAAATGTGTGTGTGTGTGTGTGAAAGGGTGTCCGCTCATAAGGCAAGAAGAGGGACTTTTCCCCGGAACTCTAAAAGAAAAAAAAAAAAACGTTTTCTGAAAAATGAAAATAAAACTTTAACAGTATGCACAAATGAAAAAGTATTTGTCATAGCAGCAGGAATTTTGAAGTTTAATGTACACGTGGGTTAACTAGAAACCATGACATTATCCTTAAAAACGTTACTTGTTTCTGTTTCATGGCGATTTTTTTAACTTGACCCCTTAATTTGTTTTTGAAGAACGGCCTTGTGTGTGTGTGAACCTTTTTCTTTTAAATTATCAACCACTTGGTATTTTAGTTTATAGAAGTAAAGTTTACTTTCATCTTCTTTTGTTTACATACTTTTATTGTTTTTACTAGGGGTAGTAATCTCCTCATAGTAGTCGATACGATACGTATCTAGATACAGAAGTTTTACCAACGGTTTGTTACAAAGATTGACAGTCGTGTCTGTAATTTATTATCTATATTACTAAAATTGTCTTATTTAAATACTTCACACTTTACAGTGCTTTTTCAAATTATCAGGTTTGATCAACTAAATGGCAACCGGCAAGAGAAGTAAAATAAAAGTTCATATCTGTCTATCTATTTTGTTATTGTTAATTTGTTATGTTACTTTGCAGGTAATGTTTTAGAGAAAAGAAATGAAGACAACATGTGGTACTCAATACTCATCTTCCTTTATTGAATCATTAACTTTTAGTAAAAATACTTTATTAGAAATTCTGATTTTTAACTGTACAAAAGACTTATAATGTTTACTGAAAGCTTGCCAATATTCGTGAAGACACATAGATCGTATCGTATCGCATCGGACGATGTATCGATACAATCGGATCGCCACACCTTTAGTTTTACTTTTTATCTAAATACAGCTTATTTATTTATTTGAACTTCATCACAACGCAATACTCTTCCAGTTTGTACGTCCAATTATTTATCCACCTGCAATAAATTATTTCTATTTATCCAAACACTACGTGCGCGAACCTCTTGTTGTTGCGAAGATCAGATAACTGTATTCTTGTTTTATCCTTGGATTATTACATCTGTTCATTAGGTATTATTAGTTTCGCGAACCTCTTGTTGTTGCTGAGATCAGATAACTGTATTCTTTTTTTATCCTTGGATTATTACATCTGTTCATTAGGTATTATTGGTTTGTAGAAGAAAGTCGTACTCGAAACAATGTATGCCAAAATAATTATTCTTCCGAACACTTGTCGTTTTTTGTTTTTTGTTTTTTTCATCTGTATATTTAACTGATGAACTAGGAGATTTATAACTGATAAAGTATTCTACTCAAAATAAAACATCGGTACGTTTCAACAAACTCCAGTGTTATATTAACACATAGGGGAAGGAGGGACGTGTCGCAAAGAAAATGAATCTCTGGTACGTGTAGGCATAACAATTCACTAATCTCCAGACTTAACTTCACATTCTTTCGTTCTGCTTAGAATCACTTCACTGTTTCAATGGACACGTATTAACAGTGAATTCATAAAACTTTCAATGTAACTGGCAGCAAAATCCACATTGGCATTTTTCAGAAAGAAAAAAGAAAGTTTAAACACTTTTATTTTCTATAACACTGAATTTAAAACGTTTAAACTCTTGATCTCTAAATATTTCTGATTTAAAAGGAAAGACGTTATTATTGTATGATTTAGACCAATTATTATGGCGCATATTTCTCTTGAATACTGACATTTTAAATACGTATTTCTGGTCAACACAACTATCGTGATAAATAATAATTTCTTTTAAGCAATGTTTATTATGATTTATAAACATCTTTTTGAAACTGGCTATTATGATATATAAACATTTCTGTTTAAAAACAAACAAACTTATAAGTAACATTATTTAAATGTTGAACAATACTTATTTATCATTAACACGAAATTTGGCCCGGCATGGCCAGGTGGTTAGGGTGCTCGACTCGCAATCTGCGGGTCGTGGGTTCGAATCCCCGTCTCACCAAACATGCACGCCCTTTCCTAGCTGTGGAGACGTTATAATAGTGACGGTCAATACCACCTGTTCGTTGTTAAAAGGATTAAGCCCAAGAGTTGCGGTGAGTGGTGGATGACAG
>NW_013666538.1:366902-368179 GCF_000517525.1 Limulus polyphemus | reverse complement strand
ACGGTCAATCCCACTTTTCGTTGGTAAAATATTAGCCAAAGAGTTGGCGGTGAGTGGTGATGACTAGCTGCCTTCCCTCTAGTCTTACACTGCTAAATTAGGGACGGCTAGCGCAGATAGCCCTGGTGTAGCTTTGCGCGAAATTCAAAAACAAACAAAACAAACAAACACGAAATATATTTGATTATTTTTTATTTTAACACCACTTTCTATCTTCTATAATTAATCCCCAGATCCCAGCTATTATTCCATAAAAACTCAGTTCAAAAAAAATTGTTACAAACAAATTTAATAATATTATTGCAATACTGAAGCCCGAAACTTGGGTTTTAATTATTTTGAAATTATTCATGCGTAGAATAGTGTGAATGATCATTATGAAGATATTTTCTAATGTAGAATAGTGAAGTCATTGTGGTTATATTATTAGAGTATATGGTTATTTCAATTTGGACATTTCTTCAGTTTTTATTTTTGTTAATTTTTACTTTAGGTAACTTTGATGACAATTGGTGAGAGTGTGGCTAACAGCTGGACTTTTTTTTTGAAAGTTGTGAAAACGATCTGAGTAATACAAAACACAAGTTAGACTAGAACGGTAATGACTTTGTTATTCAGTTAGCGAGTTTATTATGTGGTTTGCCTGCTTTTCAGTTTTGTGAATACTGAGCTTGTGTTTTAACGAAGTAATATGGGTACGAGAAAGTGCCGTGGGCACGAGAGGGCATTAGAAAGTAAGTAACTGTTTAGCGTTTATTTGGAAGTTAGGCCTATTGTTTGATGTACGTTAGGTTAGTGCGTGAAATCTGTAGAACTTATAGCCGAAGAAATAAAACGCTTTAGTCATTATTAAATGGACTGAACTTTGCATACTTTTTTTACAAAGTAACTCAAAATGAACCCACCTAACAACTGAACCACTGCAACAACATTTTCCATATACTGTACAGCTGATACCTGTTCAAAAGTTTTACATGTACAAAGACAACCAAGTTAGAATAAGGGGGTTAGTCACATAAAGATTTGATATCCCATAAAAAAGTCAAGTTATATAAAAGGGCAAAACTTGTAAAGATGTAACATGAAAGAAGATAATACTTGAATCCCCTTTTTATTGCAACTAAAATAAAGAGTAACATGAATATAACATAGAGGGCAAGTATTCCTTTTTTTTTTCTTGTTTGACTTACTCACTGTTATATTACAACTTCACAAGATCTGCCATTTTATATAAACTGGCTCTTTTTTGATATCATATATATATATATATATATATA
>NW_013666538.1:351579-366881 GCF_000517525.1 Limulus polyphemus | reverse complement strand
ATATATATATATATATATATATATAACTGACCCCTTTATTCTAATTTGATCTTTTCTGTACATGTATATTTTGATCAGATACTACTACTTTTTGTTTTGACAAGCGATCTCACTTACTTCTGTCACTTTACAGGTGTTAAGGAGATGTAAAGTTCGCACTTCATGAAACAGTAGTTTATATATATCCATATATTTTGCACCTGGAAACTAATAGTTGTTGTCAACTTACAAGCGTGCAATAATTGTTTTACATGTTTAAAAATGTTAAATGCTTTTCATACAAAATATCTGATTTTTCTTATTACATGTGTTCTTTATTTAGTAAAAGAATTACCGAAAATATATTAGCTTTATTTTTATCTCGATTAAAACTGCATAAGTCCATTATTTGAACATTCTGATATTGTAACGTTCTCTTTAATTGGTTAGGTTCTTTTTTATTAGTTAGTAAAAATATGGAAAATGGCAGTCCAGTTAATTAAAATGAGAGTGATTCATTTCTTTGACTGTAACATACTATGTTCGTTGATAGACCTAACTCACGGACAAAACTAAACATTCATTTACTTGTTAAATATCCTCTGGTATCTACAACACAAGTCAAAACTGGCTGGTAAACATAGTCAGTAATCAACTGATTGATTGACTCACTAACTGACTAACTTGCTCAAACATTAACTCTTTAACTAATTGATCAACCAACAACTTTGATGTATTTATGCAATACTGGTTTTCACCCAAATCTTTTGAAAATTCGAAACGTCACTTCAAATCTATACTCAAATTCTAGGCGTGACACGTCATCATTACGTTATTCCAAGACTTCCTCTAGCAAACAACCGACTCTGATACCGATAAAAGAGCAAGAAGAGAAATGGTAGATACAGCAGTATTTCTACCACTCTTTGAGCGCTTATTTCTCTTAATTTATAACATTAATTAATACATTTCAATAAGGCATATTATTTTAATATTTACAAACAATAATACTCTACCCGAAGTAGGATTCGAACCATAATTTTAAGGGGACACTAGTAACACAGATTCAGCGTCTTACACCAAAATTTAATTTCTTAATTCAGATTTTCAACATGCCCCTAGGCCTTTATTATATCAGCTTTAATCTAGTGACAGTGGAGAGTTATTCACCATTAAAATCATTTTAAAAATTCACAAAGAACATTAATATATGTGCTACGTTTGCCAAACCCTAATTCAGATTCACATCTACTAATGGTATTTTGTTTCATGCTGGTCTTCCTTTGTTTTATTTTTTGCCTTTTAAACAAGGAAAAGAAGAAGAATTTTACCATTTTTGAACTGCTTATCTCCCTTGATACAAAACAGGTATCAAGCTGCTGTTTTAAATGTGGTACAAGAGTGTTTAAATCTGTTATAAAACATACGAATAGTGGTATTCAAGCATTTGGAACAACTGTGCAATACCCTAGGTTTGGCCAAACGTCCAGTCCTTGTACACAAAGTCACGGTTGAAGTCACACTATATCTGTATATTCAGAATAGTTTCTTATTAGCGCTCCAGTGTAGTTCGCTGTTAGTGTATTTAAAACAGCTTTAAATTAACAACAAGACAGAAGTTGAATAAAAGAATTCACAGCCATAAGGAACAGCTGGAAACTGTCTGCCGGAAGTTACAGGCACACTTCCGACCAACAAAAATGTAATAGCTATTTACCATTTCACGTGATTGGTCCAAGAGATTGAGAGGGAAGCCAACGAAGTTCTAAAAATGTGTATAATAACGACTGACCATGGAATTAGAATCCGCTTCCTCCATAACCACATCTTTGTAACACCCTCGTTCTCGTGTTTCGAACATACCCATACAACGCGAGTAAGCACGTGTTTTCTGGTATCTAAAGTTACACAGCCAGTCAGTGAATTGGGGTTTTGAAATGCTTCACGAAGAAACATTATTTTAGCATTCGTTTTTTTCTTTGTTTTTTTAGGTTTCAATTTTCTTTGTCTTTTTGCGCCTATAAAACACAAATAATTAGACATCCAAATGTTTAATTACCTAGTAATAGTTAATCATATTTTGATAAAAGTTCTATAATCAGGAAATACGGAGTCATTAGCATATCACTGTCTCACATTTCAAACGCTTAAGAGGCTTTCATTTGTTACGTAACTTTTGTAGCAATAGGAAACTGATGGCGCTTTGAATCTCGTGCTCATGGTTAGGAGTATTTCCTTAAACACGATATAAAACAATAAAAGAAGACAACATCATATTGTATGAATTAAAAAGTGACTTTACATGGATCAAGATATTTTATAGATGAAAAGAAGGCAACTATGACATCTAGAATATAAATATTAAACAATGTTATAGCAGTGAAGAAAAACGTCTTCCATAATGGATTTAATTTTGGTCCCTCATCTAAATCTATAGTCTAATTTTACCCTTTTTAATATTTCTGAAGATTCACGCATACTGCTTTGTTGGAAAGGTGGCCGGAAATAAAATCGCAGGAAAAAAGTCACAATTTTGACTAGGAAAATAAAGTCACAAGTTTTTTAATACCCTAACACAACGTAAAGTAATACAACAAAAACATTTTTAAGTTTGCAATAATAGCATGATGCGTGATATTCATAGCGTCATGTTTTTGATCAAAGAACAAATTACAAACAGTCTGTTAACTTGACAAGTGTATCCATATATAATGTAGAGTCAAGTGCACTTTTCAGGCATATAAGAGGTCAATCATCACATGAATGAGTGGACTAATTCAATAATTTAACTTCTATGAACTTAATAAATTATAAACAAATATTTTCAAGGATATTAATATCATTTACAAGGCTGCGCAATAACCTTAGTACTAATTCAATTACTACTACGATCTTCGTATATCATTTGGTAAGCAAAAGCAAGTTTTTTCATTTCCCCTTTTTTTACAATGATCGTAATGCTAATTCCATACCTGTTTATTTAAATAAACTACAAATATTATTAGAAACTTTGGGACGATAAGAGTTAAAAGCACATATTTTACGTTTTATTTCTTAATTTTATTTTTGATCATTCGGTTTTTAGTTTTAAAATAAAATGTGTTTATCGTATTTCTTTACATTCTTAAAGGTTTACATGTAGAAACATGAATACACTATATGCTTCCCTGTAAACTTCAGATTTACGATTACCATTAATATTACTAATACATATAACAGCATGAAGTGACTTTCTGCGTATAAATTCCTTCAAATATTATTCTTCCTCTGACTTTTAACTTTATCTCGGAAGATCAAATTTTTGATGGTAAAATCCTGTAATTTTGACTAAAATCTTGTAAGTCTAGAAAACATAACTGGAAAGTTAATGAGAAACTCGCCGGATGGCATTATCGGGTAAAGTTAAAGGTTAAAATTCGTCAGTGATTATTGTGGGATATATCGTCATGTGAGCTTCTCAACCTATATTTGTAAGTTGGAATCTCAACGGATACTTTGACTTATTTTTCGTCATTTCGATTGACACCGTTCTCTTACTTTTATTGTTAGCAGTGTGACGTAATACAACCGGAAACTCTTGAGACACTGCACTTGTCTGGGTTCCAAATCACGTTGGCTAGTACTGATGAAATTCATGGTACGCTGATTTGTCTTCCAATAAACCAAAAACGGTCATAGCGTCCTAATCAATCACATGAGCATAGGAACTCTCGAAGTCATTTGAATAGTATACAATGAAGTCGAACTGGGAAATTGAAGTGCAGTAAAAACTATTTAGCTGTTTTAAGCACGTTTCTGATAATTTAACTTTAACCTTAAAATTGGAAATAAGTGAACACGTTGTTACGAAAATGCTGGCATAAAAAAGTCGTAAAAAAATATTAGCCAAACAAAGGTCAGTTTTATGGTGTATCAACGCTACTTAGAAGAGGTATCTGCGTCCAAGCACGTACGCCTCTGTAAAACTGTAACATCTATCTTTGTATGCGTCTATATGTTTATACACGTGTAAAACAGTTCACGAGCTTACACGCCTTATTTTTTCCCCTTCTTAACCAATCTTAAAAAGGCCACTGTATTGTTTAAAAACTTTGTCAAATGTTACGTAATATGTTAGGAGGAAGGGTTCCCTCCCATCCTCTTTTGGAAAATAAAGTCTTCTATTTCTTGAATTTGTCCTTTATGTCTCTTAACGTCTTTCTAGAGGACGGCTGAAGTCCGGTCTTTTAAATAATGTTGTTCTTTTTTTCTTTTTCTTCCGCTTAACATTTTAATATAAGACATCGTCTATATTTTATCAAGATCACCTACAAGCGCATAATGATCTTTAATTTCACAGCTCGAGGAAACTTCTTCGCCTATCAACAACAGCGAACTAACTAAAGCAACCCTAACGTTACGTAATCCAACTAAGCGAATATTTCCCACATGTTTCTAGAATGTGTCGTTCTGTTGTTGGGAAGCCCACTCGGAATGCGTGGCCCTCCCTCGAGCGTTACTCTTATCATTCGAAATATAGACGCAGAACGTCCTCCATGTATATCTTGAAAAAGTGGCAACCCTAATTAGCCTGGAATAGGGTTGCCATTAATGAAAGCTCTAAGGAAGTCAGTGATAGAAATTACGACTTTCAATCCCTTTGGTACTCACTTGTCACTCACTTTCCACAGTTTGGTAGACGTTTAGTAAAGTTACATGCTAATTGACACCCGATTCAACACTAAACTAGGTTCAATTGATAATTGAGTTTATTAGGTCAGAAAATGGCTTAATAAGTAATATAAATAACAAACAAATGTTGATGCGCTGTGTCACATGTCTAAAAGTATATATATTGTAATATACAAGTTCATTTGTTGAAGACAAAGAGAAATAGATACTCAACGTATCTGTCAAACTACTTTCAACCGAACCAAATAAGGATTATTTGGCCAAAACGTTTACCGAATCTTTCTCTTCCCTTAGAGCGCATTTAACCAACTTTTGTTTCTACCAGCAAATAACCTAAATTGGTGTTATTACTCAAGGGAACACACAAACTGTTTGCCTAACAGTAACCTTGTCACCTTGAATGTAGTTGTTCATAAGGTATGTTTCTGACTTGAGGTTGTTTTACTTTACATAAATGTAGCACACACCCAGGATATAACGGTAAAGTGAGGCTTAGCTTTGTATATAGTCAATCATTTGTTATTTTCTGTTCTGTTGCTGTAGTTAAAGTATATGGCATTAAGAAACAAGAAATAAAATAAGTAAATATTAAATGAAACGATGTAGAAAAAGTCTCTTTATATTAAGTGTATTTTTGGCACTTTTTCCATCATAAACTCCGTCAACTCCTTCTTCCAAACACTTTTCAATCGACCGCCATTCATTTACTTCTCGGTGGATTGACTTGAAACTTGGTAGGATTATACCTTGCTCCAATACGCCCAGACATTTTTGTTTTAGATTTAGGATTTTATTTTGATTTTTAAGGATTTATGGGACCAAACGTCAAAATATACAAAAATGTATATCTTGGGCTCCTTAAAGCAATAGAGATGAAAGTTGGCAGAAATATAAATTTTCAAGAGCGCACTGACAAACCAAACATGTTGGATTTGCTCATATTTAGTAATTATAGCTTCTTTAAAAATTTAATACTTTTTCTTTGTTTCTACTTTTGAATCAGCAAACCCATTATTGTTCTTCTGTAAATACGGCGGTAGGGTTTGTCACCTCTATAGTTGTTGCCAATCTAGGTTGCTTCTCTCCTCTCATTTAGTATGTTTGACCACGTTGACTCTCGATTAGTGTAACGTTTTTTGTTGTTTTGCTTTCTCACGTGTTTATTTCTAAATATTTTTTACTGCTTCTCAATTTTCATCTTTTAGGCTTGTTTATTAAAAGGAAATATTAAGAATTACTTTATCCAATGCCACGCTGACTGAGTATTCCATAACGTCTAGTTTTGTAGGGGCGAAGTTATCTGTACGGTAACGTTCCATAGACCAAAATACTATCCAATTACACATTTTGTGAGTACGTTGTTAGAGACTGCCAAAAGTGCGTATAAAGTTGTAATTGATATTCTTATCTAGTATACATCACCATAATTCAATATAAATGAACGACAACTAAATTTATTGTACAATAAATAAATAATTACAATGCTTTATTGAAGTCTAATTTAACAAAAACGAGTTTTAAAAACACATAGAATTAACTGTATTTCGTTCAGGCGATTCGTATACGCTACTGCAGTGGTTGTTCGTCGCGGATGTAAGTGTTGGCGACTCGCATGACATGTTAGCACCTGACTATTTGTTTCACTGCGAATTCACAAACATTATTGCCACGAAGAGGCTTATGGGTGGACTATCTTACAGACCCTTTCCGGGGAAGGATATTTATATAGAGAATGGTTTTTAAACGAGACCCAAAACTCGAGCTCTTTCGGATAGTTCACTAGATAGTTTTTCAGGAGAATAAAAAAGATATAGAGAATGTTAGAGTTACGAAAGAGAATCCTTCCAACCATGTAATAATGTATACGGCTATATGTGGCTTCATCAAAGTAACAGTCTACAGGGATGTATGTAGGTTCTGTCTGTATAATAATATACAGTGGTCAGGGCTACTCATAGTTTCAACCACCTAGGAATCCACACCATCATATATATATCCATGTCCATTTGAGAATGTGCAGTAAACAAAACTGTATGTCGTTTTATCCTTTTAAGAATCCACAAGTGTATACATTTATGTCAGGGGTTCCAACCATTTTTATTCCACGGATCAACAAAATATTCGTATAAAGCTAAAGAACCTTTAAGAATATATTGGCTCATAGTATATGACCTATAGGTATGAAGAACACAATACTTTTTTCCTAGTTTTGTAAATAACACTAAATATCTTAAGATATGCTGTTCCTTTGTAAATTCATCTTTGGCAACAGATACGCTGGAGCCGCTTCTATACCAGCTTGTCAGTCGCCTACTCGGCATGATATCACCGAGCTAGCTTGATTGTTGCGCCAATAGAAACGATAACGTAATCGCATTGTACGTACATATTTTTATACGTACAGAAACCCATACAATAATATAAAACCTATACGTTCATTCATGTGACACTGTTAGTACGTCGGGCTATCTATTACTTGTTACAAGCTTCAAGAGTTTTTTTGGGAATTAACCGCGTGACAACTTAGGCTATATGCGTGACCGCGGACTGGATCAGCTCGTGCCATTTCCAGCAAAAACTGAGGCCCGGGCGCCCGTATGCTGCCCTCATGCAGCTGCTTCTGCTGCCAAGGTCAGCAAGGTGAGTGAGTGACTGTTCCCTCAAACCTGACCCTTACCGGTACACCTGAGAGGAATCGCCAACAGCAGGGCCGGTTTGTATCTTTTAATAGTGGTTTTTTTTTCTGCCCTAAAAGAAATTATTGTGTTTTATACTCAACGATAAACAACAGTTGGTTTACTTGCTCTGTTTTCAGACTCTTCCAGTTGAGAAAATAAAATCTACATTAGTTTATACTTCAGTTCCAGGTAATTAAAATAAAGAAATTACGAGAGAAATTTTTTCATCGCAGTTACAAACAACGTACAAAATAACGAGTACAGTAAACAAGAAGCGTATAAACCAAGGCATTGAAAAATAAAATACTAATAAAGAAAACACAAAAATAAACGTTCTTGAAACTGAAACTTATATAAAACAAACATTGATAACTTCTGATCAAAAGTAAACTAACAATATAGACGAGAAGTAAGTTAGAAATATTGAAAGCAATTGTACATAACAAATTCACAAGACATGTGTAATAACATATATAAATACACAAGAAAACGAAAGCCTCTTACTTAAATGCATTGAATAATATTTCAGTACCCTAGCTTTTATCGATACTTTCGGCCGTAATCCTAGTAGTACCACATAAATTCGACCAGATTAAGAGTTATAAGACTCAAGTACTCTTCAAAAATGTAAAGATTAATAAGGATAACAATATTCAAAATGATTTTAAATATTATAGCTGATGATATTAATAAAACCAACTTTAAAGAAAAACGGAGTACGTCTTTACTTACAAAACAGATATTTGCCCCTAAGCTCCATGCGGCTAACAATATATGAAACTTTTATTTACTAATATGTGTTCATGTATATGCAGTAATACACATTCAACAACAAAAACTAATCGAAGGTACAAAAAGGACTGAAAATAACACAAGTAAACCAACCGAAGAATAATGTCGATGTTCTGTTGCTGATTCTCTAAGAAAACGTAACACTAGTATAAGCCAATCATGACAGGGAAAAATATTAAGGAATCAAAGGAATGTTGAAATACTAGATAACATACATTTATCATTTTTGTTATAAATTGTTTGATTGTTTCAGAAATTTTTTTGCAAAGCAACACAAAGAGCATAGTCGCCACTAATTTTGGGCTGTCAGACAAGGGAGGAGGCGTCTTATTAACAGCACCCACTGCCAACTCTTGGACTACTCCTGTCCGACAGAATAATGGTATTTTACCAACATTCTTATAGCACACTCACAACTCCAAATGAGAAGTGTTTTTTTTGCGCCAACAGGTCGCGAACCATAAATCCTCAGATTTGCACTTCGAGCACCTTAGCCACAAGACCATACCTCGCCCATAAACATTTGCCATAGAGAAGAGCGTGAAGAAAACACGACCAATAAGTACCAATCTACATTATAAAACATTGCAGAAAGAAACAATGATTATCATGCTTATGAATGATAATAATATTGTTAATGGTGTCATATAGTATTACGTCATATTGTGCACATTTTAGAATATAAGTATTTATTTATGCAAACATGAAAAGGTATAAGCAGTTACTCAGAGAAAATAAGAAGCTATATTAGAAAGTATTGCGTTTAACATTATGCTGTAGTATTAGTGTACAGGATTTCACTTCATACAATATCATTTATATAAATATAAAGCTCAATCTATTCGCCTTCGGTCATCTACGTCATTATTACTAATAAAGGGTTGAGTATGTTATATGTAAACGATCTTGAATATGCAAATTAGTTAGTCACGTGACAACAACAACTGATATAAAGTCGCAGTGAAACGACATGTGTAAGAACGACATTTTTACGTTGTTTGACATTCATGCGACTAAAAACTGATCGCTTTTGAGAAAGGTATGTAACAGCCCTTTCGGACACAAAATATTCATACACTCGGATCATAAAGATGTGTTTACGACTGGAAACAAAGGAAATGGATCAACTTGGGGTACTAAGACCATCCAGAAAGAGATCTGCAACAAATCGTACCGTAGTTGTGGTAATCAAGTGTAATCTCTGTTGTTCAAATCCAAAATCGTGGTATTTAAAATTTAATATCACGGTATAGAAATACTATACAAAGCTATAAGTTATATAAACGTGCTTAGTGTGTCGCAACTAAATGTAAACTGTTTTCAAATTATAATTTATTGTGAATGTTAGCAGTTTTCAATCATGTTTTATTCCCTCAATTGAAAAAAAATAATATTTCAAATTAGACAAACCCTTTAACAATACCTTGGTCTAAAGCAGATCAAACTAATATCCGCTACTTTTTAAATGGTATACTTTGTTATACCAAATGTAAAAATAAGAAACAAATATCGTTAACTTTTCAGTGAATTATTATTTTTTTCTAACAATGTATATTTTCATTATAATTTGCTTTGTTATTGGATAAGAAAATAAATAAAGAACTCTCGATAGGTTTATTCGCTGGTTTATTTTCCCTGTAATCCCTACAGGACATTAGGCGGAGCCCAGAATGTGTAAGATATTACCACATAAAACCAGCTGAAAGGTAAGCGGGTACAGGACAACGCCCAAGAACAGTTACTTAACGCCCTCTATGTATATTAGTATGTTTGGATTGAATAACATGCAAAGAAAAGTATAAAGAAGTCTTAATACGTGAACCATCAACACAAACCATTAGTTCGAGGTTTGCAGTGCTTTCCTCAGAATTAAAATCACGTGTACTATAATATACGAGCCAAACTAGTGTGCTAGTAAAAAATGAGTCAAAACAGTAAGTCAATTTTGTTACTTGGAATAATATATTTTATAATGAACATTTACGAAAGGTACTTTCAAGTATTAACGTTTAAGTTATGAAATATTAAATAAACTGGCTGACACTAAATACGAGTGATTACGTTAAGACTTTTACTGGAAAAGCTTTTAAAGTAGTCATAATCGTCCACCCTTCATCCTGAATACTTGGATAATTTTATTCTGTGACTAAAACATAAAACCTTTCAGTTATTCTCTAGAAAATCGTACTTTATCATCTATACATATAAGTGTTGAAATAGCTGAACTTCGGAAAACTCTAACTCAAACTGGGAATCTTCCACTAGAATCAATAAAAACATTAATGATTGAGACTCCAGATAAAATTACTCCACATGTACATAAAAAATATCAATTACAGTAGTGTATTTGCATTGAAAACCTTGTTTTGTAACCAGTACAGATTATAGTACAGATAACTCTTCAGCTACTATAGCTCCAGATCGTATTTTTCTAATACTATTACAGATAACTCTTCAGCTACCATAGCTCTAGATCGTATTTTTCTAATACTATTACAGATAACTCTTCAGCTACCATAGCTCTAGATCGTATTTCTCTACTACTATTACAGATAACTCTTCAGCTACCATAGCTCCAGATCGTATTTCTCTACTACTATTACAGATAACTCTTCAGCTACCATAGCTCCAGATCGTATTTCTCTACTACTATTACAGATAACTCTTCAGCTACCATAGCTCCAGATCGTATTTCTCTACTACTATTACAGATAACCCTTCAGCTACCATAGCTCCAGATCGTATTTCTCTACTACTATTGCAGATAACTATTCAGCTCTCCATGCTCCAGATTATATTATAATACAAGTAGTACAGGTAACCTTTCAACTACCCAGGTTTCAGATTATATTATAATACCAGTAGTACTTTCAAGTATCCAGGTTCCAGATAATTTTGCATGACCAGTACCATAGATAATACTTAAGCTGTTCGCGCTTCAGATTTTATTGCTTTAATTGTAATACAGATAACACTTCAGCTATCCTAGCTCTATGTTATATTATTCTACCAGTAGTACAGATAACCCTTCAGATATTCAGGCTCCAGTCTATAATACTCTACCAATATTATAGACCAATAGTTCCAATAGTATCGAAGCTCCAAATGTTATTGCTCTACCCGTAATACAAACAACCTTTCAGTTATCCTTGCTACATATTATAATGCTCTTTCAGCAGTACAGATAACTATTCAGCCATCCAGGCTCCAAACTATATTGAACTACCGGTACTAGGAATAAAAATTAAATTATCCAGATTCCAGTTTATATTGATCTACCACTGGTACTAGTTATCAATACTCCATATTATATAAATCTACCATTAAATCAGATAATGCTTCAGTGATCTAGGCTCCAGGTTATATTACTCTACAAGTAGTACAAAAATACGAAATGTCATAACACTCACGACCATACACATAGTCCCTATATAAACATTCTTGAGGCTATGTGGTCTAATTTAAAGCCTGAGAAGGGCGAAAGGCAACCAAAAAACTTGGCTGTTGAGAGTAATACAAGAATTTTGGAATAATATTCTGCAGTCGTACATTTATAAAATATATGGCAACATGTAAACATGATGTGTAAAGCAAACGTCTCACACACAAAATACTAGTACATCTTATCACACACAAAATACTAGTACATCTTACACTTATTTGTTTTGTTTTCTATTTTCTCTGAAAATACTTTGAATCATTAGGAAATTAATCATCTAATTTTCATTATTTGTCGATTGTGACTCCTGTATGTGTATGTGTATTTTCATGTTACCTAATTATTAAGTATGATAGTACTTAATAGTAGGAATTGACAAGATTTCCAAATAATTCACGCGCCGAAAAACCACCTAAGCGAAAAACGTAACATTCAAATTATTGGTTATGATATATTATGCGCATATATACTAATGTGCTAAAAAGGTCGCTAATATTTCTAGTATAGCAATTCAAAAATTTCTAAACCAGCAGTTTTTCGTCTGCTACCTACTTACCTGATCGTTGTGATCCGTATAGTTAAATGAAGCGGTCTAAATTTGCCAACCAAAGTAGAGATTGGAAATCATTTTAAAATTTATCCAACTAGTATCACTTTACTTTTTGAGTACTTTTTATTATAGCATTTATTTTGTTTTGGATACTTCTTATAGCTATTCTACGAATAATCAACGATCGCTACTTTTCGTTAGAATTTTAATCTTTTTCCTATATGTATATGATATACTTAATATTTTCCTAAAAATTATGTTCTTTACACGAAAGTAAAATTATAGTAATGGTTTGTTTAGTGAGGTTAAGTGATCTTTTGAAGAAAAAAAAAAGAAAAGAAGAAACTAGTTTTTATACGAATACATCTGTAATATAATAATCCATATGACTGAACACATTTGGTGAAGAACCAAAATGTAATACACTTTGTTGAGTCTAAACAATGGAAAAAAAATAAATGTTTTTTTTCGCTTAAAGCTACCTGTCCATTTTTTGATGGAAAGCTGTATTAGTTGATGGTGAGCTTACGCACCCACCTGCAGGTCTTCTCATTGTCCCTCCTCATCTGGGCCCTGAAGCCTTGTGCACAGAATGTGGCAGGTGGAACTTGGCAAGAAGCCATGAGTAAATAACGTAAGCACGTGCCCAACACCTATGGCACACGCGCCTTTCGAACATATATATATAATCGCACTACTTAAAAAAAAGAAAAAAAGAATTGGCTTGGGGCATTAGAAACGAATACAGTGGTTTGGGTGAGGCCTAGTCTGGATGTTTAGAGATGACTGTAGTGTTCAACACACTCCCAACAGTCGTATGTTTCAGAATTATGTCCACTTTCTCTCGTCTTGAGTCATGTCAAGAATATTAGATTTGGACAAATATCGCTCTGTTTTAAGTTCATGATTTTTATATGTTGAACAAGCTCTTGCTTGTTAACCATACTAAATAGTTCTAGAAGTTAGAATATTTGTCATGGAATGCGATTTATACGTGTGGCTTGTACAAATTACTTAGATAAAATGAACAATAATTACAATTTTAATTCCTCAATTCTAGTTCACACCATGACAGTTGGTGATAAAAACAGGGCATATCTTTCGTGTCCTAGCCGGTCTGATGAGCCCTGGTATTAGAAGAAAGGCCTCGTCAGCACTAGATATGGCAGATGTAGTGTGGTACAGGGCATATCTTTCGTGTCCTAGCCGGTCTGATGAGCCCTGGTATTAGAAGAAAGGCCTCGTCAGCACTAGATATGGCAGATGTGGTTGACATTATTCTTTACTTTCACTCATAACTTCTTAGAATTGTGTTACTTACTAAGCAATAAACTATTTATTTTTATTTTTGAGTATGAATACGGTTTTGTTTTTTAACACTATTGACATAGTAGGTCAGATTTTTCTTAGAGTACGTGTTATTTTTAGAATTATCAATCTGAGTGTGAACTCAAGCATGTGTTTTAGGATTTCATGTCGAGTACTACGGCTTTTGGGCAGAAAAAAAGGCTCACAAAAATAATAAAAGGGCCTTGATAAAACAAGAGCAACACTTTTGTGACATTAGAGAGAGAATGAAGTTTAATGAGAAGCGTTTTAGTCATATTTCATGCGCTTAGAAGAAATACTTTTATTTCTTATCTTCTCAAACTCTTGTCTTTGTTTATAACCATCCGTCTTTCTTTTTATCAATGTCAAGCTAAATATGGTATTGAAAAGGAAGGTTTGTTATTATAGGTTACAAGAAGTAGCAGAATGATGACTTAGTTATAAAATTAAGGGCTTACATCATTGAAATTCAGGGCTCGATCCCTATGTTTGGCACAGTGCAGATCTGACGAACACACAAGCAGCGGTAGTGTATGATCTAACTAAATTATTTCCGTACTCAACTGATTCTTTTTCGTGTTGATTTTATTTTATCTACATTTTATAAGAGTTTTTAACAGTCAAACAACAGGTTTTTCTTTGTCGATATCTGCTGAATGCTTGTAATGCATTTTAATGTATTATTTGCAGGTCCCCACGGTTAAGCAGAGTACCGTGATTTGCAAGGCCATATGGCGCGTGCCAGTCATTGTCGGGTAGTGCAAATAGCCACGTGACCAATCCACTCTACTCCGCCCACACGCCGCTAGCACTGAAAGATAGAAAGAGGGATAAGGGGGTGCGGCATGACTTTGTCTTGTTTCTCTGCTGTAACAAAGGGTCTCTCTTACTTGATTGTCATACATACTTCTCTATGTTGCAAAAACTATAGAGGATGGTGTTTCTATTATTCAAATGTTGAGGAGTACTTATTTTACTTCATCATCAATATTTTATAAAATATTTTACAAACTCCAAGAGTTACTCAAAAAGTAATAGTAAACTTTGTAAGGCCAATTTTACTCAAGTTTTAAGCATTAATTTTATGTCAGTACCTTTGAGAGAAGTTTGTTTGTTGTTAAGTGCAAAGTTACACAATGTGCTATCTGTGCTCTGTTCACCACAGGTATCGAAATCAGATTTTTAGCGTTATAGGTACTCAAACTTATCGCTGAAAAAAGATAAGACAATAAATAGAGCGATTTTTTTTTAATTTTATATTCATATTCGTTTTTGAAGATGACGTGAAACCACGTTGAAGCGAGACTGAAGATATTTTTATTTCTGTTTCTGTGTCATTAAACATAAAGCTACACAATTTGGAACCTTATACACAGATAATTAGGCCCAAAGACTCCTAGGGATCAAGTACAGTCGTCTTTAATTTTAATCTTGACAAGATGGAGGGCAACCAGCTAGCAACATCCACTGCCATAAAGGTAACGTCCAGCGCCTTCAACCGAAAATGCAATTGATTGCCACTTTTATAATTCACCTATAGCTGAGAGCGTTAAACAAGTTCAGCGACATCTGGAATCTTGGATGTTACGATACGTAGCCCAACACATTAACCGCTAGGTCAAGATTGTCCATTTCAAGTGGCTGTCACATCATCTTAACTTTAGACTATTTCGTTTATAAAAACAAACTTCCAGGGTATCTTAACTTTTTATAGATATACTCAGGGCCATATTAAGGGTGAGGCAGAAAGAGCAGCCCTAACGAAAAGAAATTTTAAATTTCTTATGTACTGTATGCATTTGTATTTATTGGAGGGGGGGGGCAATACTGTTCTACTGTCCTAGGCCAAATCTGACCTAAATCC
>NW_013666538.1:341887-351540 GCF_000517525.1 Limulus polyphemus | reverse complement strand
CACGAGGGCTATCTGAGCTACTCCTCCCTAATTCAGCAGTGTAAGACTAGAGGGAAGGCATCACCACCCACCGCCAACTCTTGGGCAACTCTTTTACCAACGAATAGTGGGATTGACCGCAACATTATAACGCCCCCACGGCTGAAAGGGCGAGCATGTTTGGTGTGACGGGGATTCGAACCAGCGACCCTCAGATTGCGAGTCGAGTGCCCTAACCACCTGGCCATGCCGGGCCGCCCCTGGATATACTGTAAATATATATTGTTTCTAAAAACTATTTGTAAACGATATTTTTCACAAACCTTTAAGGATATCTTGTGTGTATGAATTTTTTTTTATCTTTAAATTAAAACTTACTTGTTTTATCTGTGCTTTTCATCGAAATAGCCAATAATCTTAAAACTGGAAAAACAAATAAAATCGAAAACATAGTCACTGTTAAATTAAGCTCTGTTTCCCTAACTATTTGCTTCATATTTCAATATGAAATCTCACTGAAATATCCAATTGAATTATATTAAAATCTATTTATGAATATGGAGTTTATGTGTGTGTGTGTGCGTTTGTAGTCCTAAAATATACTCAATACAGCTGTGCAACCATTTGTTTTGTTGGACGTCCTTTTGGAAGTCCAGAAACTAGTAAGTTATCATATGGTGGTTGTTGATGTTAGAATTAAGGGAGTTTTAATGCATATAACACAACTGAAATGTGCTCCAAACATATGTGATGGTTCTTTTTTATTTCAAAAAGCAATTTTTATATCTAGGCTTAGGCTTACATTTATTAACACTATAGTATCATTTGCTACGTCTTCTGAGTAAATGAAGTTATGTTCATTTAATCATTAAAAAATAAACACCGCTATCACACTTTCACGTCTTTCTGTGACTGCCTGAAAAAATTCAGTTTTAGCAAGCTCATATAAGGTACTAGGTATTGGTACTACATTGCAATGTGACGTCCTCTCGTGGCTAAATTAGGCAACTGAATCTATGCTGTGAGAATATATTGTTCAGATGCTTAAGTGACAATAAGTATTTCTTAAAGCAGTGTGTATAGATATAGTACTTATGTATTTTCCGTTAATGTAAAAAACTAAAAGTAATAAGCTAACAGTCATAATATAGCCTAACAAATGAAATTACAGTAAGGTAACATATACCTTTTTTTGTCAGTAAAAAAGGTCTGTAACTAACTGATATTTTGTCATAAACAGCCCACCTTATGATTAGGTATAAACTTAATCTAGAAAATAATACAACACAAAAAGTTAAACAACCTAAAGGAATTCTTTTAAAGTCTTAACTGTAATTTGGCAAATCATATCGTGCTTTATCTTGATAAGTGATTGACATTATTACAATTATTTGTCATCGCATGCAAATAATTTTAGTTTAGAATACATTATAAAAATTAAGTTAAATCATTCAATTGTATTTTTAAACATAGCAGAGCTGGTACAAATTTAACTTTATCATATTTCAGACTCCTCTATCCTTATTTAATATAGAAAATGCAAAACAAGTTTTTATGTATATTGTGTAAAGACAGCTAACGTATAAAATATTAACAGGCATACAGAAAAAAATTGTCTTATTCCAGCAATTTTATAAAATCTAAAAGGAACCTACAAGCTTTTTTTTTTTCTTTTATTATTCAGAGCCAACGTCTAGGACTTGAGTACATCATCTCAGCCTGGACTACAACAAGCGATATGAACTCGACAATTTCTAGCTTGGGTTGTAAACCAATCGCCGTTCCGTACTATATCAGCTGACACTAGATTTTTCCCGCCTATCACTTCTCTCCCCTTGTATTCTTGAATTAGGGTAGCACCGATTGGTCTATAAAAATAACGGCTGAAGCTGCTGTTGAGAAGCGTTACCTTGAGGGTAGTTTTCCCTGAAAAGCGTGTAGAATCTTATGCGTGCTACATTTGAGCTCGCTGCAGTAGTCAGTGAAAAAGCTCTTTTCAGAGATTGTGAGCTTTGAAGGCATTCATACACAAGTTTAAAAAAAAAAAACACTATGGGAAATATTGACTTAATGATACCAGAAATTATGCCAAATAACATACGAAGGCGTATAGGGATTATTGATCGATCACACTCGCAACATTCGCGAGCTCGTCGAGCGCTGTTTGGTCCAGTGGATCACGAAGAAAACCTTAGGTTTGTCCACGAGGAGTTAAATAAGATCCAAGATAAAGATGAAGAAAGGTGGAATTTTAATTTCAAAACTGAAACATCATTGCCCTGGGGGTATTTACCAACACTAGCTAAAGACAGAAAAAAAGGCCTACAGCGATCTTACAAGACAAAAAGTCTTCAGAAGTGTAAAACATGTGCGAAAATATGTTGTTCTAGTCTTCTCGATATCGGACTCCAAGACGAGCCTACGCTAAAATTCAAACGCACTGTAGTCACAGCGTGTTCCACGAAAATATTAACAACAGATCCAGAAAAAAGCTACAACCCAACTTTACAACACCAGAAGAAAATTACCGGTAAGCATAACGCCTATCTACATTTGATTCTCAACTTTTTCTCTGATTATTTTATTGTAATTATCAATGAATGTTTGTAAATTTATTTTTAGGATATATATACTTTTAATTTTCTAAATCAGTTATTTTAATACTAATAGTATTGCTATTATGATTAAAGGTATGCCAGCTATATTAATCAGAAGTAAAAACTAACTGACTCAAAGTGCATAATATCACAAATTAATATACAAGAAAGGATCAGTACTACAATTCGTGAGGTACCCTAGCTGTAAACAACTTCGGAAGCATTAATTCCAATATTTCAGAAGGTTTGGAGATTTAGGCAAGCACTAACTCTAAATACAAAACTCACAGTGTAAAATAGTCTTAGTTAGTAAGCAATATTCAGACTTATTTTGAATATATTTACTAATATTAATAAAATTAACTTTAAAGAAAACTAAAGTATGTCATTACTTTCTAAACAAATGAAATAAAAACCAGTGATTTCTTCATAAGATACCGCAGTTTATCGGCAATAGTGCAATATACTTGAATATGCTTAATAAATTGTATAGTTATAATCTCTTACGTTAGTATACTTGTTTCTAGTAATTCACATCCAACAACAATAACAACTGATGAAAGATACCAGTTATGTTAAATATCATATTCGTAAACTAAATAGCACTTGTCGCCAATGTTCTGTCAGTATCATTTGTTCCCAAGCATAATAGAAAAACAAACACTAAAAGCATAAAGGCCTGAATTTGCTGTCTCAAAACAGTCTCTCTGCGTATATAGATATATTTATAATTATTATTACTACAAGTGCGAAACTGAATATCAATATGATCATTAGGTCCAAGTCTTTGTTTTCTTTTTATCAAAAAGGAATTTTATCAAATATATAGAAATATAATAACTGGAATTTTTCTGTCATGTCCAATTATCAAGCCCATATTAACTATTTTACAGCCAGTTATTAGACGCTTAATGTATAAACAAGTCTTTGAAACTTGGAATTGGAGTTTGCATGAGAGGCAAATATGGATTTTTAGTCAAGTAATTCATTACATAGACTAAAAATCAACCAATAATTATAATTTGGAAACAATATTATGGGATATATAATTAAACATTAAATGTTTGTTTGTTTGAAGTTAAACACAAAGCTACACAATGGGCTATCTGTGCTCTGCCCACCACGGTTATCGAAACCCGGTTTCTAGCGTTGTAAGTCCGCAGACATACCGCTGTGCTACAGGGAGGCAACATTAAATGCAAATAAATTTAATAACAATAATATAGGAATCAGAATTTTACATTTTAAGTTGTGTTTTCGCCCTCAGAACTGAATTTAGTAGAGCAGATTTGTGTTAAAAAGGTTAAGGTGTTAAAATCTAATCCTGGTTGCTTTATTGAACAGGAAAAGTATAAGCATACGTATGGTGTGGAGCAGACTATGGAGTAAACGGCATCTGTGATCAGTTTTGTTTTTCAGATCATTTGCTGATTCTATCAAGTTGCCATGTTGTTATAAAGTATGAAAAAGAGCGTACTTTAAGTGTCTAATTTAATGTAACATTTTCTGCAATTATTATCGGGTTACTTTTTCTTCTTCTTCTAATTACTAATTGGGATGTTCTTGTAGCAGATATCGCTTTAGATTGTGAAGGTGGAGTTGTATAGGATGTTTTTTACATTCCTGAAAAATCTAATTGCCTGATCGCCTAACTTAAGTGTGTCGTGAATGTATACTTGTTTATAGCGCCATTAAGTAACAACGTTCTCAGTTTACGACGCACGATAACCAAGGTGTTCAGTTATTCCTTGTATTGTTCATTATATTCAAATATTAGACATTTAAAATATTCGTTGACGTTAATCTTTAAAAAGGCAAGAGTGGCTTTACACATAAAGTGCCCTTATTGTAATTATATGATCAGACATATAAAAATGTGAAACTAATCAGTTGTAACATTTCTGACTACACGAACTTAACTAGGTGAAATGAGCTTTTATTTGTATAGTAGTGTAGGCCGTTGTTATAACATTGTTGATCGTGTGTTGTACCCATCATGTCACAGACTACAAAAGGTTACGATTTTAGTTCAAAATGACTTAAATGTATTTTATGTAATCCAGTAACACTGAATGCTATATGTACAGTAAGTCCTTAGAAAGTGTTATCATACAGTGTGTTGGGAGAAATTTAGCTAACTGCGTTTTGACTAAGACATAATTATGAAAATCATTGAATTGGTGTTTAATTCTCCTTAAAATGTGTACTTGTATTTATTATAAAACCCTTAGATACATTTTTCTCTTAGACTGTATTCAAGATCACTAAAGAAAGCATACAACATACTACTAAAGAAAGCATACAACATACCACTAAAGAAAGCATACAACATACCACTAAAGAAAGCATACAACATACCACTAAAGAAAGCATACAACATACCACTAAAGAAAGCATACAACATACTAATAAAGAAAGCATACGACATACTACTAAAGAAAGTATACGAGATACTACTAAAGAAAGCATACAACATACTACTAAAGAAAGCATACAACATACCACTAAAGAACGCATACAACATACTACTAAAGAAAGCATACAACATACTACTAAAGAAAGTATACGAGATACTACTAAAGAAAGCATACAACATACCACTAAAGAACGCATACAACATACTACTAAAGAAAGTATACAACATACCACTAAAGAAAGCATACAACATACCACTAAAGAAAGCATACAACATACCACTAAAGAAAGCATACAACATACCACTAAAGAAAGTATACAACATACCACTAAAGAACGCATACAACATACTACTAAAGAAAGTATACAACATACCACTAAAGAAAGCATACAACATACCACTAAAGAAAGCATACAACATACTAAAGAAAGTATACAACATACTAAAGAACGCATACAACATACTACTAAAGAACGCATACAACATACTACTAAAGAAAGTATACGAGATACTACTAAAGAACGCATACAACATACTACTAAAGAAAGTATACAACATACCACTAAAGAACGCATACAACATACTACTAAAGAAAGCATACAACATACCACTAAAGAACGCATACAACATACTACTAAAGAAAGCATACAACATACTACTAAAGAAAGTACACGAGATACTACTAAAGAACGCATACAACATACTACTAAAGAAAGCATACAACATACTACTAAAGAAAGCATACAACATACTACTAAAGAAAGTATACAACATACTACTAAAGAAAGCATACAACATACCACTAAAGAAAGCATACAACATACTACTAAAGAAAGTATACAACATACTACTAAAGAAAGCATACAACATACCACTAAAGAAAGCATACAACATACTACTAAAGAAATTATACAACATACTACTAAAGAAAGTATACAACATAATACTAAAGAAAACATACAACATACCACTAAAGAAAGCATACAACATACTACTAAAGAAAGCATACAATATAATACTAAAGAAAGTATACAACATACTACTAAAGAAAGTATACAACATAATACTAAAGAAAACATACAACATACCACTAAAGAAATCATACAACATACCATTAAAGAAAGCATACAAAACACCACTAAAGAAAGCATACGACACACCACTAAAGAAAGCATACAACACACTACTAAAGAAAGCATACAACATACCACTAAAGAAAGCATACAACATACCACTAAAGAAAGCATACAACATACTACTAAAGAAAGCATACAACATACTACTAAAGAAAGCATACAACATACCACTAAAGAAAGCATACAACATACTACTAAAGAAAGCATACAACATACTACTAAAGAAAGCATACAACATACTACTAAAGAAAGCATACAACATACTAAAGAAAGCATACAACATACTAAAGAAAGCATACAACATACTACTAAAGAAAGCATACAACATACTACTAAAGAAAGCATACAACATACCATTAAAGAAAGTATACAACATACTACTAAAGAAAGTATACGACAAGTTCTTCGCTTAAGATATATAATCTAAGTGTTAAAATTATTAAAGAAAACGTAGATGTTTTTCTCTCAAACTGTATAATTGTGTTGTGTAACATTCAGGTTATGTCTATGTTTTAAAGCTTTTTTTAAATTTTTGGTTGTACTTGGAGTGTCTATATAATAAAAGTTCAAACTTGTTATGAACTTATATTACGATTGATATCGTTAATTATTTGTGTACAGAAATACGGATTGCAGAATGTTAACTTTTCAGATTGTAGTAACCCCCGTATGGATTTTATCATATAGAAAACATGTATATCCAGACTGCCCTAGACAGAATCAAAATAATGGATTTACTAATGTTGTGTCGCTGTAAGATATTCAAAATAGTAAACTATCATTTATATTCAAATGTTTTCTGTTGCTGTACTAAGAGTTTGCAATATTTTTTCAATATAATTTCATTGTAATCATTGTGTTGCTGCTTAAAGAATATTACGTGGCTTCATATTTTATCTCTTGCTGAAATATAAAGCACAATATAGAACAGGATGTTGACACCTAGACAAACATTTACAAAGTGTGAATGAAGGAAATATTGTTGTCACTTGAGATAATTGTTGTATTCAGAATATTTATCACGTGTTCTTAAAATCTGACAGCTATTGACATCATACAATACCGTATCCTAGAAACTATTATATTTCTGGTGGTAAAGATAAGACAGTCGTGTTGTTGATGTCTTTCTTTTTAGATAAATTTCATGGTTCGATAAGTAGTTTGTTATAATACGTTATATCTAGGATTACTTTATATATATAGTGTTACCTTTTAAGATATATCAGTGGTCAATGTATCCCCCTGATATTTCTAATAATTATAGACTTGAAACTAGGCCTATTCGTAGGATATATTAGTACCTAATGTATCCCCATGATAATTCCTATAATTATAGATTTGAAACTATATAGTGTTAACGTTTTAGGATATATCATTACCTCATGTATCCCCATCAGATATCCTCTGCATATTTAAATTTCTTACGGCATTGAATATCATTATCAGTGGGCCTGCAGATCGAATTGTTACCAAATAGTGGATCTTATTTTTAAGTAATCACCTTTCAAATTATGTGATGATTCTGATTACCACCTTTTTTTTTTTACATTATACAAATGCAGTGGATTGTTATAGTTTAAGCCAAGTAAATTTACGATGCTCTTTTACACTGTCGCAGAGTTCCTCAGGATCAGGAAACGGACAGAACTAACAAGTTCTACTTCAAGCCGCCTGACGGATAAGATCTCACCAGCGACAAAGGCTTAACGACAACCTCCTTCAACGTGAACGTAAAATCAACTGTCGTGATAGTTATGGTACGATAATTTTTACGTATACACAGTATTCGTTTCCAGTGATAGTATCATAATACAATATTCATTTCGGGATACACATTTTCGAGGAACCTAGCTTTTTGCTTGTTGAACTGCCACTTTAAAAATAAACAAAGGTCGTCTACAAACATTAAAAATAAAGTACTACAACTTCCAACTTATTAGAACAACCACTATTGTGTATTTTATTTCATGATTTTAGTATTTATTTTTACTTTATATTTCACTATATTTTTTCTTTTTTATGAATATACATACACAAATTTGTGATAACGCTAAGAACAAATCCATAAGAAAACCTAGGCAGCTGTTCAGTTTATCTTCCCACGACCCTACGTACCCATACCCAAGATTAAACTTGGCGCCAAAAAAAAAACTATTGTGGTGGACATCTGTTTGTTGAATTGGGGAAGGGGGCCCAGTCTAACTATGAACCGTCTGTTCACGTGCAGCAGCAAATCCAGTCGTCCACTGGGAAAATATCCCACCGACAGGTAGCTGCAGTGTTCAGATGGACAGGTGGGATTGGCTCAAATTAAGACTTGACAGAAAACGCTCCTTTATAGGAAATTTTCAGCGTCTGGCTCAAGAAGATCCGGACGAAATGTGGTGTCTGGTGTAAGAAAGTTCTGAGAACAGAGATTCTTGTAAACTTACAAACTGTATAATTCATGATTATGGAAAACATTAAATGATGTTATTTTCTAGTTTATCAACCTAACAAAGAGCACTCGTTTTCTTTCTCACTTTTCTTTTTTTGTAATTCAAGTAAAAAATATTTTTCGTTAGCAAGTAATAACTCAGAAGTGTTGAAATATAAATAGTAATACGTCCAGATGATCTTTATTTTTATCAGTTGTTTTGAATAGGCTTGGGCGATACTTTCTGACTGAAGTAACATTTATGTTGTGGGAAATGTTATCCTGAAGGGTGTGGTGTACACGCGTGCGTGTGTTGCCCTTTATTCTGCTTGTGCTGTCATTAGAAGTAAGAAAGGGATAAGGGGAAGAGAAAAAGGAAGTGAGGTTGTGGGGGGGGGGGATGAAGAGACCGTACAAAGTGCTGAGAGAAATAACAGCTGGCCAGGAAATCCCAAGACTTTTACACTCCCCTAAGACAGCAGGTAGACGAACTCAAGCAAGACTTGAACTCAGGTGGTACCCGAGGAAATACCACACTCCACTGAACGTTTTGTGCTGGACTTTGCCCCCCAACCTTAGAGCTAGCCAAGCTTGTGGTTGTTGAAAGTCACGTGACAAGATCCTTCAATGTGTGTCTGTTGGCTTGACACGCTTAAAAAAATAACCTAAAAGCTAGAAGTCACTCGAAAATTAACGGAAATCCTGTCGTGTTGAGGAAGTTAAATATTACAAAAATCTGCTTGAAATCACATTTATTCGTTCAGAGCAGATCACTCTTTGAAAAAAATAACAGTTTGGTAGTTATTTCGTTGACTAAATGTTATATAATTCTACATTGTGGTTACATTAGTAGGGGTTGATATCGTGGACCACAGATGTTTATTATCAGTCCAAGCATAAACTTGTTTTTATATATTATCACTCTTTGATGACACAAATATTCCAATTACTCAGCATTTCTTGATTATTTGGTTATAAAATACAGTAAAGATATATACATACACAGTATATATATATACATACACAGTATATATATATATATATATACACAGTATATATACATATATATACATACACAATATATATATATATTGTGTATGTATATATAT
>NW_013666538.1:328669-340985 GCF_000517525.1 Limulus polyphemus | reverse complement strand
ATATATATACATACACAATATATATATATATTGTGTATGTATATATATGTATATATACTGTGTATATATATATATATATATACTGTGTATGTGTATATATATATACTGTGTATGTATATATATATATATATGTGTATGTATATATATATATACTGTGTATGTATATATATATAATATAGGCTGTTTAGTCTTATTGAAAAGTGAGATTTCATCGTCCCTCTTATAGCGCACTCACAGCCCCAAAGTGCGAGGCGCGTTTTTGAGGCAACACGTCGCGAACCGTGAATCCTTCTGTTCACAGTTTGTGCACGAGGTCCACGCCCAGCCCATATTTACGAAGAACAACACATTACAATGTGTATTTCACATGTTCGTGTCTATGTTGTTAAAAGCTTAGCATTATTAGTTCTGATACAACTATTTTTTATGCCTTTCACAAAGAGAGACCCCTGATGTAAGTTGCAGAAGTAGTGCAAAAATTGATAGACCTATGTAAACGAAAATTCTACACAAGATGAGAAGTCAGTATGGGACAGTCCGGATCGAAATCCGGATCCTGATTCTGGATTACTTTGGAGTATTCTTTATAATGTGGAGATAGGGCATTTTCGCTGTTTGGGGTTAATAACTGTAAAGTGTGATCGGATTTGTACCAAATTTCATGGGCACTTAAGGTTTAAAATCCTCATCACACTACAAAAAAAAAAATGATCCGGATCGTTGATCATTCTGGACTTCAGAAATATTTTCTGGATTTTCGAAGGTGAAATTTGACGTTATCCAATATAAACGCATGCAATTTCGAAAAGGAGCAGTGTAGCGAGGGTATACAGTCTGATTGCTCTGGTTTTTACTGTTTCGTTTTTAAAGTTGAAATTTCAATTCACGTTACCAGTTAGGTGTGTTATTAAGTTATAAACTGAATATAACATAGTAAAAATTGTTTTCATGAAATTCTTATTCTTCAATCGAAAATTACAGTTGCATGAATTGTTATTTTTTTATAAACTAAAAGACCAGAAGTCACATGTTTATAAGGAATTGTATCACGTGTCTGTTTACTAAAGAATCTAGTTTTAATATTATGAAACCACTGTTAATTAGCAGTCTTATTTCAGTTTTCCGATTTTAGAGTGATTATAATAAACTTATGTTTTTTAGATATCACTGAAAATGTGATTAGAAATTATTTAATATACATAATATTAGCGCTGAAAACGTTTCTCTAAAGTTAGGTACGATTATCTGAGCTTTATTTTTTTTTATCTGTTTAAATATCTCATTTTTTGGCAACATAACGCCCCCTGATGAGAATCGATGGCCTTCTGATTTTGAATAACGGCTTTAGATAGGATTTAGTCTCTTAATCCCAAAACCTTCAGTGACAGACCGTGCCCATTTCAGTGTTTGTGGGATAAAAAAAGTATAAAATCTTTCTGTGTTGAATTCCACTTCGGATTATACAAGAACTTTTTTTTCTAGCGTTTTTTTTTTAAACCTTAGAATTCCGCACTGTAGCAATGGTCTTTCATATTGAAGGTGGGCCCAACATTTAGGCACGCTCTCCTCTTTGGCCGACTGTTGTTGCCGAGGCAACAGGAACGTTTGGAATGTTACTACAGATGCACGTGGATGGCAGGCTGTGAATACAACACAACGATAGTTGGTCTCCTGTAGTGAAGACGTATTCACTCTTCAATTGATTGTCTGCGCCAGCTGATGTTTCTCACACATGATTTTTAAAGTTATGTCACTAGACAAAGTGAATTCCAAAATGACATGCAGCGATGGCTTAACGTGATTCATTGCTTTGTTTGAGAAGAGTTTTCACCTTTATGACAGAAGTTGTTGTGATGGTGGTTAAGATTTACACTATTAACCACGACAGACTGAGAAGACGAAATACGTAGCGCGCATGTGAATATTTGACACTCAGTATCACGTATAGAATGTGCAAAAATTCAGTTCTTGTGGTAAAGATAATCTTTGTTTTATATATTCATTTCATATATCCATTTAGATTATTTGTGTGGAGATGAACTGAAGGAAATAACTTGTATTTTATATATACTTTATTCTTTCTTGTTTTGCAGAGAAACGCCCTGACCATACAACTACCAAAGAAGAACGTGTGATACATCTTACGATATTCAACACTGGATAGTAGATACCTTTTGTCCACATTACCTCTGCACTGTTGTGAACATGTATATATATTTCTCTCTTTCTTTTATTTTTTTCAGCAGCGAATGCGTATGGATGAAAGTAGTACAACTAGCATGATATTGTAAGCTTGTTTTTGATATTTAGTGATATGGAACGATATGAGTTGAAATTAATGTAACATATCTATCATTGGTTCTCGTCATAAAACATGAAAATAATGAGAACAGTTAATGCCTTTTCATATGCTCGTTTCGGACAGTTTAGCCCCCCAGTGGCACAGCGGCATGTCTGCGGACTTACAACGCTAGAAACCGGGTTTCGATACCCGTGGTGGGCAGAGAACAGATAGCCCATTGTGCAGCTTTGTGCTTAACTTCAAACAAACAGACAGTTTATAAACAAATTGATGTCGGTCTTTATTTATTTCATGCTGCTTTAAAAGTTCTGCTGAAATTAACCAATTCCCCTAGAAGAGGCTTAGTGACAAAACAACCCTAATCAGTTTTTCTCTGGGGGGTCATTTTTATATAACATTATATGTAAAATTTACTAACAAAAATAAATCGGTGACGCTAACGATGTATGTACATTTTTTTACTTACTAACCTACATATCAAGTTTCTTTATTTTCATAACGCTATTATTATCCACAGAAAAGCCCATTCTTCCTAACTATTTCAATTGTACAGTACGAACACTTCCGCTGTTAGTTATTCACTATCAGATCATCAACTTGTTTTAACAATACTGAATTCAGCTACTTTAGTGACTCTGAAGATTGTTGACTGGCCATGAGCTCTGTGTATGTGTAATAAATATTTTTAATTTGACATTCACGTTTATAAGGATACAGGTAAGGACATCATCAGTTTTTGATTTAAACTTCATATTTTTTGTACATATGTGTGTGTACATAAAGTTGGTTATGGAAAAGTTACTTTAACGTAAATAATATTAGCATACCCCTCCGTTATTACTGACCTAGCAGTAATGTCAGCTGAGCATAATGATCTCAACTAATTATTCGAACTAAGGACCAGCACATAGAGATTATATGTAGGATATTGTGTACAGATAAACGTATATAATTACTTTAGTATCATGTGTGTTATGCATTATTTGTAACAACCTTTATTAGGGATGTTGCTCGTTAACACTTGAACTTGTATTTTACCAAAGGAGAATCATATTAAACGTACGACACCGTGTTACTCAACAATAGTAAGACCTGTTTTTGGATAAATAAATTGAGTAGTTTTTGGATTTACGTACATAAAATTATTTCTTCAGTGTGCATTTGTTTGGTGTATGTAGTATTTACTATAAAACCTTATATCTTTTCCAAACAGATTTAAAATATAACAGTTTATGCTTAAACATTATAAGTAAATAGTATTTACAAAGAACAACATACAGTTTTAATTTACGAGTTTAAGGGATACGTCTAAAACGTTCTGCATATGTTGTATATGCAGTTTCATACTTAAGTTTATGTTGTATATGCAGTTTCATCCGTTTCATACTTAAGTCGTTACCTAAACTAGCACACCTCGTAATTTTCCAATGATCTCAGATAAGTTATATTTCTATTTAATAAATGGTGGGTTAAGAAAAATAAAATCTTAAAAACACTGTTTAAAAACTTAACGCTGTCAGTGTGTAAAAAATAATTTAATTTTTCAAAACTCCTCTTGTTGTATTTCTTGAAATAATATATGTTTAATTGTTGTTTTCTCAGTTCATCTCAGCTAGTTTCTCTGAGTTGTTTCAGTAAAATAGAAAACATCAAATTTCATTTGTTCATATGCTTCTCATTTTTTAAAAATAAAACTCATTTTTATTGCTCTATGGTGTTGTCTTTTTGTTTTTAATCGCGTTAAATTTACGAGGGACATTAACAGAGCATCGATATCTTGAAAAGCCATGTGAATTTATGATCGATATCTTGAAAAGCCATGTGAATTTATGAGAAACCAATTTAGTAGCCTCCAAATGTTTCTACAAAATAAAATGTTTATTCAAACTTGGTTATATACGGTAAGTTTATGGTGTTAAGCCTCACAAATAAGGTAGTGAATGTTATAAATCGACCGCGACCAACAGAGGAAATCAAACCTTCATCGTATGTACATTATATGAAAAGTAACTAAGAAATTTTGATTTATATATATATATAAACAAATAGAATTGGAATTAAGTTTGTTTTGGAATCAGGGCGAAATAGAAGTAGGAAGAAAAACCACAAAATACTTTCACAATTGGATTCAGTTTGGAGCTATTGTCGACACAGAAACCCAGCCTATTCAAATATGCAGTGATGCACAAAATGTTCCATGCAGATGTAAAGGGGTACAATAGTATTTAAAGTCCAAAATCAGTTGTTGTTTTCTTAATTATATAAAGAAGTAAACTCCACTTTTCTGTGCTTAATCAAATCTACCGTTACGTTTAGTTCAATGATTTCCGCCTGTGCTGATGGTGACAATGATTTTTAAGTTAGTACTACAGTATTAAAAAGTAGTCGGCTAACAGTTATGGTCTTGTTATCGTGTTTATAACTTATTTTAACAAAGGTTATCGGGCCAGTAACAGAAGGGATTCTGGTATTGCTTCACTAGACGTTTCTTTCTGGTAATTAAATATTTTTTATTGAAAAAATAAAAAGACAAAACTTTCGAAATGGGCGTGACGTGGTGGTATGAAAGAGCCTGATAAAGAGTTCATAAATATGTATTGAACTTCTTTGTAAGATTAACCCTTTTGTAAATTGATCGTAAATGTTCCAATAGTAGTCCAAATAATTATGGCTTTTAACCATTTACTCAAATTTACCTGAAAATAAATACCTGTTTTTATAGAATGATAACAAATTATTAGATTGTTTACACTGAATATAATTATCAGTATTCTTCCAAACGAGTCCAGAAAATGTTACATTTGTAAGAATCGTCAGTGTTTCAAGCATGTATAGATGAAAACTACATTTGGTATAGTGATCAATATTTCAAGCATGTAAAAAAAAAACTACATTTAGTAGTGTGATCAATGCTCCAAATGTGTAGAAATAAAACTACATTTGGTAGAGTGATCAGTGTTCCAAATGTGGACAGATAAAACTACATTTGGTAGAGTGATCAGTGTTAAAAATGTGGACAGATAAAACTACGTTTGGTAGAGTGATCAGTGTTCCAAATGTGTCCAGATAAAACTATATTTGGTAGAGTGATCAGTGTTCCAAATGTGGACAGATAAAACTACATTTGGTAGAGTGATCAGTGTTAAAAATGTGGACAGATAAAACTACGTTTGGTAGAGTGATCAGTGTTCCAAATGTGTCCAGATAAAACTACATTTGGTAGAGTGATCAGTGTTCCAAATGTGGACAGATAAAACTACATTCGGTAGAGTGATCAGTGTTAAAAATGTGGACAGATAAAACTAAATTTGGTAGAGTGATCAGTGCTCCAAACGTGTCCAGATAAAACTACATTTGGTAGAGTGACCAGTGCTCCACATATGTCCAGATAAAACTAAATTTAGTAGAGTGATTAGTGTTCCAAAAGTGTCCAGATAAAACTACATTTGGTAGAGTGATCAGTGTTCCAAACGTGTCCAGATAAAACTACATTCGGTAGAGTGATCAGTGTTTCAAATGTGGACAGATAAAACTACATTTGGTAGAGTGATCAGTGCTCCAAATGTGTCCAGATAAAACTGCATTTGGTAGAGTGATCAGTGCTCCAAACGTGTCCAGATAAAACAACATTTGGTAGAGTGATCAGTGTTCCAAATGTGTCCAGATAAAACAACATTTGGTAGAGTGATCAGTGCTCCAAACGTGTCCAGATAAAACAACATTTGGTAGAGTGATCAGTGTTCTAAATGTGTCCAGATAAAACTACATTTGGTAGAGTGATCAGTGCTCCATATGTGTCCAGATAAAAGTATTTTTATACAGCCAATCAGTGTTCTAAATGTGTCCGGATAAAACTGCATTTGGCAGGGTGATTAATGTTCTAAATGTTTCTGGATAAAATTGCATTTGGTCCTAGGCCTATGTAGACAAAACTTTATATCTTCGTAGTAACCATTTACTCGACAATTTCCAGAAAATACGCCGTGACCAAACAAAAACTTGTTTGATTTACTAATTCGGACATCATTAGATTAACTTTATGAAGAATGATCAGGCAGGCGGTAGCACTGCCTATGGAGAGATGGCTCGGATTGTTTGTCGAAATGGTATTTTAAATATCTCCTCAATAGGCGATCAGAACTTTACAATACTATACAGTGTTTCCTTTTATAACAATATCTATGTAGTGACTGAGTCACAAGTTCTGGGAATTTCTATAAATATCGTAGCAAAAAGTTTGAATTTCTTGTTTTTTCTTCGTCTTCTTTTTTTTTTACATGTTAACTCAAAAACCAAAACAATGGTGTCAACCAATTTCACTGAGGTGACATAGTTTCAAACGGAGTATACGTTTTTATAAGTATTATTAATAACTAGTACTAATTTAAAAAAAAATAATAATTATAATGTAAACGATGTTATCATTACCCCTTGAAGTTAGCTTTCTTACAGACATTTGGTGTCCTTTTAAAAAGCTTAAGTGCAGGGTGAAACAGGAATTACCAGCTAATAATAGATGAACAATAAATATTACAGTTGAAACCTCACTGTATTTAAACCTTGGTTATAAATACAACCTTTCTTTGTCTATTGAAACAATGCATAAAAAATAAGCAAAAATGAGAAGAAAAACTTTTCAAAAAAGGGAGTAAATGTAATAATGGCAAATATTAATCCTTCAAAAGCAACACAGATAAGATAGTAGGTATGGTAAAGTGCAAATGTCATCCCTACTATTTTTTTGGCATCGTTTTTGATGAATTGTTCATTGTTTTTACAAACCATGAGGAATGCAGAGTTTTCTAAGAGTCCTCGTACGATTTTAATTCATTATAAATACGTTTTAAAAGTATTAACGAAATAGGCGATGATTAAGTAAATGATTGTGCTATAGGTTACAATATTATAAGTTTCGGTTCACTATTTTTTCTTCAAGGTCGATTTTAGTAATGTATACGTACAAGTAGATACAGAGTTTGTGATACTTTCATTTAAAATATGTTTGAGTAATAATAGTACGAAAGACACTTCTGTGCATGTACATGAAAAAACAGCCTGAGATCATTTGTGAACGAGGCAGCCTTAAGTTGCTCAACATGATCTTTGTTAGATTTAAGGCCAGTTGTAGCTTTTTACAAATAATAATAATAAACTTAACGTGAAATTTTACTGCTTATTGATTATTGGATTTCAGAAATATTTGTACCAGACAAAAGCGTGTATTTTGTTGTTATGTTTTTCAGATTGCTCAATTATATTGCTATACAAGCGAATGTACCCGGCTTTGCACGGGTTATTAGGTTGATAGAGTGTGTATTCTGAACCCATTTTAACATAAAAGTATAACCGATATACATTTATTGCTAAGCAACATGACATAAAAGCCATTGTTGGAACACATTGTTACCAAAACGCAAGGGCTTTTCTATATTGTTACGACAGCGGAAGTCACGTGACGCTGGTAACACGTAATGAGTATCTCGAACGTTCATGAAGGCTCTAGTAATTGCCAGACGCCCTCTATATTTTATATATAAGACCGGCGAGAAGTGACGGCATATATAATTGAATAGCAGACAGGGAGATAGAGACAGATAATCGAGTCAAGCCGTAAGAAAAGTGTGCAAATCATTGTGAATTATAGCGTGTGTTTAAGTTGAAGTGACTGTGGAAATTAAGTATATTGCAAAGTTGTATTGAGAGATAATAAACTAGTTTTATTTAAGAAAGAACTTGTATCACCGAAGTTCTTCCGAAAGAATTTTTACGTGTAATTAACAAACGACCAGAGGAGTAACAATATATTAGATGTTGTTATATAAGGAACCATTTCTTTCCTATGTGGTTTTTCACTAGCTTGTCTCACTAAAAACAATTTACCAACGTTTGACTACCTCGACTGTACTTTTCTGCCTCTTTGTTGGTAAAGCTTGATTTTGCAAAATGTATTTATTTCAGTTAGCTATCAAATGTGAGTTTAGAGTATACTATGGGGTGGGGTAGTAGTACTTGCCACGTCATTTTTGACGGGCTATATGCTAGTAATTATTAAAAACCATTGTAACATCCCATAATAATTCAAAAAACACTATAACATCCCATAATAATTAAAAACTACTATATAACATCCAATAATAGTTAAATAAAAACATCATAACATCCCATAATAGTTAAATAAAAACATCATAACATCCCATAATAGTTCAAAAAACACTATAACATCCCATAATAGATAAAAACTACTATATAACATCCAATAATAGTTAAATAAAAACACTCTAACATCCCATAATAATTAAAATTACCGTCTAACATCGCATAATAGTTAAAGAAAAACACTATAACATCCCCTAATAGTTAAAACACTCTATCATTCCATGGCGGAAACATTTCTATGTAGCTTTTTGCATAAAAAGATGCGCACGTGCACGCACGTAAATAAGTAATAATACCCAAGTGCATACCCCCAGGGTCCATTTAGTATAGGTGCAAAATTTCAGGTTTCTAGGTTCTTTCCTCTTGGAGCTATGGTGGTAACATATTCTTTTCTATGTGGTTTTTCACTAGCTTGCCTCATAAGAAGATGCGCACGCATGTGAATAGATAACAATATCCAGGTACACACCGCGAACACGTGAGTGTCTGTCTGTCTCTATGTGATTTCTATTTGTAATATAAAGAACCACTTCTTTTCTATGTGGTTGTTTCCTAGCTTGCCTCATTAAAAAGATGAGCAAGCGCACGCGCGTGGATAAGTAGTAATACCCAGGTGCACATCCTCAGGGTCCATTTAGTATGGGTGCAAAATTTCAGTTTTCTAAGTTCTTTTCTCTTGGAGTTATGGCGGTCACACACACCTACACAGACCCACAGATAAACTGTTTTATTATTATAAATATCTTCATAAATAAGTGAGATATTTCAAAAACGTTGCGAGGGTGGGCTTGTGTCATCTTAGGGCAACTCAGATGTGATTGTTTATATTAATAGTTTCTGATGAAAAAACGGAGTACCTTCTGAAAAATTTTATGAGACAAAAAGAAAAAAAAGGGGGAAATATTTAAGAGTTGCTTATCAATGTTTTGCTACCGGCAGTGCTCTAGAAGGGAATCACATGCGTCCATGTCAATGGTCTAGTGGGGAGATACATATGCCCGAGGCAACGATCTAGAGGGGATTATAGATACGTCCATGATAGTGCTCTCTTTCTCTCTCTATCTATAAGTCAATGATACTGAAAGGGTTAGAGAGATTTTTGAATACCAAGATAACAACATACTTATACACGCAACGCAGTTCCAACAGAATTTACATTAAACTAGACAGTTTCACATGCACGTCCCTAAAACTAAACAGATTCATCTGCACTTCCTTAAAACTGGACAGCTTCACTTACACGTCCCTAAAACTAGACAGCTTCACCCACACATTCCTAAAACTAGATAGCTTCACCTGCATATCCCTAAAACTAGACAACTTCATCTGCACGTCCTTAAAAAACAAGGTTCCTGGGGCTCAAAAACATTTTATTGTTACGATTGTTCTTAATGATAACGAAAATGTTTTTTTTTTTTTTGTATAACGATAGAGTGATAAAGAAAAATAACTATCCACGGCGTGATTAAAAATAGTTGATACTACAGATTTGTTTTCTTTGTTCTCCTGGATATGGAACTTGCGTTCTAAAGAAGGCTCCAGAAATATACGTGGTTCTTTGATATCGAACTTGCGTTCTAAAGAAGGCTCCAGAAATATACGTGGCTCTTTGATATGGAACTTGCATTCTAATAAAGACTCGAGAAATAGACGTGGCTCTTTGATATGGAACTTGCGTTCTAATGAAGGCTCCAGAAATAGACGTGGTTCTTTGATATGGAACTTGCGTTCTAATGAAGCGTCCAGAAATAGACGTGGCTCTTTGATATGGAACTTGCGTTCTAATGAAGGCTCCAGAAATAGACGTGGTTCTTTGATATGGAACTTGCGTTCTAATGAAGGCTCCAGAAATAGACGTGGTTCTTTGATATGGAACTTGCGTTCTAATTGAAGGCTCCAGAAATAGACGTGGTTCTTTGATATGGAACTTGCATTCTAATAAAGACTCCAGAAATAGACGTGGCTTTTTGATATGGAACTTGCGTTCTAATGAAGCGTCCAGAAATAGACGTGGCTCTTTGATATGGAACTTGCATTCTAATAAAGACTCCAGAAATAGACGTGGCTTTTTGATATGGAACTTGCATTCTAATAAAGACTCGAGAAATAGACGTGGCTCTTTGATATGGAACTTGCGTTCTAATGAAGCCTCCAGAAATAGACGTGGCTCTTTGATATGAAACTTGCGTTCTAATGAGGCCTCCAGAAATGGACGTGACTCTTTGATGTGGAACTTGCGTTCTAATGAAACCTTCAGAAATAGACGTGGCTCTTTGATATGGAACTTGCATTCTAATGAAGGCTACAGAAATATTGCCGTTCGTTTCAATGCAGGAGAATATGATATAAGCCTTACAATGACTTTGCGATAAAATAAGTTTTTTATTTAGTGCATCTTAACTGTTAAATGTGTAGGTAGAAAGCTTAGGCCTGGGCGAAAGTTAAAAAGATAAGAACGCATCTTTCACAGAAGTTTCAATTACAATAAACTCTTTCCAAAAAATGTGTCAGATGGACATACATTAAGTAGTATTCTTCTAAAAACTCTTTTGATTGTTGTTGTTTTCTTCTTGAAAAGCTACACAATGAGCCCTCTGCACTCCGTCCACTGCAGAGAATCGAACCCCAGATTTTAGCGTTGTGAATCCGTAAACTTACTGTTATCCCACAGGAGACAAACTTTTTGAAATAGTTTTAGTTGCTATAAGTACTTAAAGATAATAAATAAAAGATGAAAACACTAGTATTGATAGATTCACACGTAACGTTATACTATATATCAGATGGTATTTGGTAATCAGTATACACATAACCTTGATATGTACATGGATGTTGATTTTCATGTATATAACTTGGACATATTTTGTTTCTAAACCCGTATGACAACCCTATTAGCTACTTAGTTCTCCAGACATTATTCGATGTAATATATTGGCTACTTAGTTTTCCAGACATTATTCGGTGTCATCTATTGGCTACTTAGTTTTCCAGACATTATTCGGTGTCATATATTGGCTACTTAGTTCTCCAGACATTATTCGATGTAATATATTGGCTACTTAGTTTTCCAGACATTATTCGGTGTCATATATTGGCTACTTAGTTTTCCAGACATTATTCGGTGTCATATATTGGCTACTTAGTTCTCCAGACATTATTCGGTGTCATCTATTGGCTACTTAGTTTTCCAGACATTATTCGGTGTCATCTATTGGCTACTTAGTTTTCCAGACATTATTCGGTGTCATCTATTGGCTACTTAGTTTTCCAGACATTATTCGGTGTAATCTATTGACCACTTAATTCTCCAGACATTATTCGATGTAACATATTGGCTACTTAATTCTCCATTTCATTTGGCGTATTTACTCACTGTGCTAGAACAAAATATGTTTATATAATCAGTTCAATGTGCTTCTATACACGCTGTCTGTATAATTATCTTTCTTGTTGTTTCTATTTGCCAACTTTTGTTTTTCCTATGACCTAATAAAATATCCCACAAATGTCTATGTCAACAAAGCCTAATCTAAGAAATATTGTTTAAAAGCCTTAACATAATTTGTTTGTTGTCTCATATGAGATATCGCGAGGTTGCTCAATGGAATCCTTTTTAATAACACTTATAAATAAACTTGATACTATATCCGTTGTGCGCAATTTTTGTATAACATTGTACTCTATGGAAAACGCAAGTCAAAATTTTGGTATATTAAAGTACTGTTCTTTTTTCTTCTTCTTCTGAAGTCGACAGTCGTTCCTTTTCTCTCGAGACCCGGCATGGCCAGGTGGTTAGGGTGCTCGACTCGCTATCTGAGGGTCGCGGGTTCGAATCCCCGTCCCACCAAACATGCTCGC
>NW_013666538.1:325868-328559 GCF_000517525.1 Limulus polyphemus | reverse complement strand
CAAGAGTTGGCGGTGGGTGGTGATGACTAGCTGCCTTCCCTCTATTCTTACACTGCTAAATTAGGGACGGCTAGCGCAGATAGCCCTCGTGTAACTTTGCGCGAAATTCAAAACAAACAAACAAACAAACTTTTCTCTCAAATATGTCAAATAATTTACTTCACTTAGAATTTCGGACATAAAAAATAAGAAAAAAAATAATCCTTACTTGAAGTCATCATCTAACAAAACTGTGATTTGTCAGGCAGTCAATAACATCATAGAAGACCGGATTATACACCTGTGGCCTATGGTATCATCAGTTACATGCGTAAGTTATCATTTCACTGAAATCAATCATTGCTCTAGTTTTTAAGAAACAAGTTTTAATTCCTACGTGATTTGTTTCGAACAACGACTTTGCTACGCGTCTTTAATAAGTAAAACAGCTGGGAGACAAATGTGCCAAAGGTTTCAGTTGTACTTTACTCTTACTTCCCCATACGGAAAATTTAATTCTACGTTTTCTTCGAAATACTTTACAAAAACTTGAATGTTTTCCTTGTTTAACTAGCAAAAATGTCTAACTTCCTCACATAACGAGAAGCAAATAATTAGGAATTACTTCTCGGTGTTGTTTTCTTTTTGCGAAGCTACACAATATATCAGCACTCTGACCACCGCGGGAATCAAACCACGAATTTTAGAGTTGTAAGCCCGTACGTAAAATTACCGTCGTACCACTGAGGAACTTCAAGCTTGGAAACAAATTAAAAACCTATCGAATTCTTATACAAAGAGACTCGTTAGATTAGTTGATTTAGTTTGTATTGAATATTCAACGTTTTAATAGTTTTTTACAGAGAGTGAAAGTAAAAGTGTTTTACTAAGAATTTTCGTGCAAAGCAACACACAGGACTATTGCCCATCAAAAGCGTCGCTAGGCATCGGCATACGGAGCCCAGAATCCTCACTTGATGTCTTGAAAAAATCAGAATAGAAAACCATGATCGATATCACACTGAAAGGCCGAAAATTCCCGTGCTTATGGCCCGAGACCCGAATCTTTTAAGCACCTCCTTCAGTTGAAATTGAGGAAATACAGTTAATCAACAACATCTAGATAGTTAGTCAACGGCACCTAGCTCCAGCTTCAGGACTATTCTTATTTGATCGGATTTTGACTGTCACTCTTATAGTGCATCCACGGCCCTAAAGTGCAGAACACGTTTTGACCACAAAAGGTTTACGACCCATGAGCCCTCTGATTCACAGTCCGAACATGCTAACCACTTGGCCACCGAATAATTAAGATTAATAAACTATTTGTTATGTGGTGTTTCAAATATACTGCTTGTTATCTTTGTAATGATGAACATTACAAATAAGACTAGTAAATCCCAAAGAGATCAACTCTTTCATAATGTGACCGATGGGGCAGCAGTAAGTTCACGCTAAAATCCGGCGATCGATTCCCCGAGGTGGACACAGCAGATAGCCCACGTGGGCTTTCCTCAAAAATAAACAAACATAATGTGACTGGTTTAGATGTACTTTGTCTTTTACCAAGACAATAAATATATGATTGACAAGATCTGAAGCTTCTGAACGTGACCACGCACTCACGGGCCTAACTTCTATTGGGGGAACTCCATAACAGCTAACGATAGTGTTTAAGGGTCCTCGTGTAATTTTGCTCTATGGGCCCCCATGGGGTCTGGTTGCGCACTGTACTGAGGCGTGTTATAAAAACATGCAATGATTACTCACCAGGGATCCTTCTAACCTTTTTTTTATTTCTTTCTTTTTTATATGGACAATAGAAAGTGCGATATCCAGTTTAGCTACCAACACACGCACCAGTTTTATGCTATTTGTCTATTTTGCTGCACATACTTTCTCATTCGACAGAAAATAAAACAGATTGCAAGGTGGCGTTAAAGTCAACTCCTTCAAAACTATAATGATTCACTCTGACAATAAAAAAAAAACTAAATTAGAAAACGTCATCGCAATAATATTTTTCAAAGTAATTCTACAATAATATACTTAATAAAGAATTAATCATACAACATACATTCTTCGGTATACTATAAAAGTACGATAAATAAGCAAATATTTAAACTTTGTCTCGCTTTCTTAGGAATTGTATAACATGTGCAAACAGTTATTCTTTTGTACATGACGAGTTTTTAAGAATTTCAGTGACAAGATGATACAAAATAAATATGTATATTTAACAATTACTTAAAGTTACTGGGAATTGCCAAAAATATATCATTAACTAGATCTAAACGGTATTTTATCATTGATAACAAAGCCACACTTGTGCTAACTTATAGAAGTGAATATTTATTTTGAAGTAAAGGTCCATTACAAAACAAAAAACATGATTTCGTAACAAAATCACTGCAGAACAAAAAGCATGATTTCGTAACAAAATCATTACAGAACAAAAAGCATGATTTCGTAACAAAATCATTACAAAACAAAAAGCATGATTTCGTAATAAAATCATTACAAAACAAAAGCATGATTTCGTAACAAAATCATTACAAACAAAAGCATGATTTCGTAATAAAATCATTACAAAACAAAAGCATGATTTCGTAACAAAATCATTACAAAACAAAAAGCATGATTTCGTAATAAAATCATTACAAAACAAAAAGCATGATTTCGTAACAAAATCATTAAAAAACAAAAAGCATG
>NW_013666538.1:313292-324993 GCF_000517525.1 Limulus polyphemus | reverse complement strand
CGTAACATGTAAAGTTGTATGTTTCAGCAGTAAATAAGTATACAATAAAACAAGAACTACTTTCTAAGTAAATAATGCTGAAACATACAACTTGTATACAATAAAACAAGAACTACTTTCTAAAAGTTGTATGTTTCAGCATGCTGAAACACACAACTTGTATATAATAAAGCAAGAACTACTTTCTAAGTAAATATTATTTACTTAGGAAGTAGTTCTTGCTTTATTATATACAAGTTGTGTGTTTCAGCATTATTTACTTAGGAAGTAGTTCTTGTTTTATTGTATACAAGTTGTATTTGTTTTATTGTATATATTTTGGAGTATCGTTTCAATACTTTTTGGGTGAATCTCTAAGGCGTTCAGCTACACACTTAAGAACGATATTTTGTTCTCTTTAATTGCATTGTGCTACTTTTTCGTTAACAATGTAGAATAACAATTATAGAAACTATGTTTGCACACAAAACCCAACGAATCTGTTTACTATGGTGAGGTAACGTACATATGAAAAAATATTTTCTAGAGTTAACACAGAAAATTAAATTTGCGAGAATGAGACGCGTCTTTAGAGATGGTTTTCCTTTGAAAACTTCCAGCGATACTTGATATTTGCTTGGAAATAAAAAAGAAAGAAGAAAATTACAATTTATTCACTCGAAATGCCACGACATTTGAAGCTTATCCTAGCCATTACCTTAAAGTAGATTTAATTATTACAGACATTTCAAAATTCACTACTACATCTACTCTAGCAGAATAAAAAAAAAACTTAAATAAGAAATACAAATTTCGAATATCTCCAAAACTTCTGTAACATTACGAACCATTCAATTTTCTTTCGTGAATATGAATACTATTTTTAAAATATAATCTAAAATTATAATCTTGAATTATTAACACCGTCAACTAGTGCAACTTACCATGAACGTTTATTTGTTGAATTTCGCGTAAAGCTACAGAGGGCGACCTGTGCTAGCCATACTTGATGTGGAAGTGACAGACTGGGTGGGAAGACAACTAGTTAATGTCATCCGCTGCACACTCTTGGGCTACTATAGTCAAACGGAATAGCCGGATTTGACCGTCACTCTTATAACGCATCTATGGTCCAAAAGTATATTGTACATTGTTCTTTGGGGGGGGGGGGTAACGGGACGCGAATCGGGAATCTTAAATTACACAGTCCGGCTCTCTAACCACTTGGTTGTGCTCGGCCCAAATATTAGCAGTCCTATTGATCTAGATAGAAATAGAGAAAGAACAATGATCTTGCAAATATTGATTACCTTATACAATGTTTTATTCGTGGTGTAAGGTTGTCTAATGGGTATGCTGAATACAAGGTGGCTTTATAAAACACTACATAAATATTCCGTCATTTTTTATTGTTTAGTAATAAAAAAATCATAGGAATATGATATTTTCAATTGTATTTTATTTACTAATGATCTAAAGACGAAATGATGCATGGGTGTGGTGTCAAAACTACAAGCATCCGCTAGATGGCCTAATGAAGACAACCATAAGTTTTTGATACGGAATCCTCGGCATTTCCTCTTTTTTTATTTCAATACCATATAAACTTCCTGGCTCTATGCAACATTTTGTTGGACATTCTTAGCCAATAGAAGGTCTTAAGACTTATGAAAAAGAACTGGTTGCTCCAAGTATGAAAAGTTATTTCCGGTCGACTGTTAAAAATAATAATCTGATCTGCCTGAAGCAATCTATAATAATAAAAACATGAAAAAAATTTTGCGTGTTCTCTCGTTTTAAAAACCAACTCAGATTTAACATCTAAATTTCTAAATGACGTCACCCATTATTTCAAAATTTCTCAACAAACTTTCTTGCGTGTAAAATTTTAAGTTAATCCCAGAACTATTTTTTTCAAAGTAAAGATTCGAATGTAAAAAGTTTTAGATTTGTGTCTTAGACATTGAGTCGTCATTACATGTCCAGATGTGGCCTAAGACTTAAAGTGATAGGCTACGGATCGTGACATGCTGCTATACTCGTTCTGTGCTTTCTATTGTGGGTGCATTATGAAAGCGACAGTAAAACCCGTTATTCATATTGTTGGTGCATTATGAAAGCGACAGTAAAACCCGTTATTCATATTGTGGGTGCATTATGAAAGAGACAATAAAACCCGTTATTCATATTATGGGTGAATTATGAAAGCGACAATAAAACCCGTTATTCATATTGTGGGTGCATTATGAAAGCGACAATAAAACCCGTTATTCATATTGTGGGTGCATTATGAAAGTGACAGTAAAACCCGTTATTCATATTGTGGGTGCATTATGAAAGAGACAATAAAACCCGTTATTCATATTATGGGTGTATTATGAAAGAGACAGTAAAACCCGTTTCTAAGTACTTCTTTTTGCCAGGTAGTACTCTTTCAGGGATTTTGATTTAGCCATACCCTAACTCTGACCACTTTGAACTTTATTTGATTAATTTTAAACTCTAAAATTCTGGTTTTCATACTCGTGGTGGGTAGAGCAAAAATAGGCATCGTGTAGCTTTGTGCTTGACAATAATCAAACCAATTTTAAATTTCAACAGTTTATTTTGTTTAATCAAAATTAGAAAGTACTGTGACTCTGCTGCAAGTAATTATCTACACTATATTTCTTTGATGACGTCATTAATATTGGACTAGCTGTAGGATCTATCTCGGGTGCAATCGGACAACTTAGACCCCTGAAGACTACAGACCAGTGGTTCAAACACACGTTAGATCTGCAATTATTTACTAACAGTAGAGAAAACGAGGATGGAGAAAATTAGTTTTAACTAAATGAGCAAGAATTTAATGTAACTAAAGAATAGGAACTATAAATACGACTTGAAGATAATTTTCCTAGTTTCTCTTCCCATATAAAATGCTCCCACTGTCAGATATTTATTATGTCCCCGCAGAGATACATGTTGTTTTTCTTCTGCTTTCTTCTTCTTCCAAACACTTTTCAATCGACCGCCATTCCTTTATTTTTCGGCGGACTGACTTGAAACTCGGTAGGATTATACCTTGGTCCAATATGCCTAGGCATCTTTTTCGTTTATTTGATTTAAGCTTTTTTTTAAATATTTTATCGGGTCAGAAGTCAAACAACCCAAAAAATATATATTTTGGGCTCCTGTGCTTTCTTATTTACAGCAATCAAAATGAAAGTTGACACAAATATAAGTTTTTTTTTGTGCCCAACACACTGGCATATAAAAAAAAGTTGGATTTGCCCATTTTAGTTTTTTTTTGGGGGGGGGCAGAGTTAAAAAAAATGCATAATTTATGGGGTTTTGGTCAATTACTCTGGCGTTTTTTGGTCAGTTTACATATGATGTGGTACTTTGTTACAGGTCTCATACATATACATACAAAATGTCGGATATGCCCATTATTACTCATTTTGGGGGTGGAGTCAAAAGGTTAAATAAACTCATAATTTTAGAAGTTTGTGTCAATTACTTAGCCTGGTTTCGACCAATTTACATGGAATTTGATACAAAGGTACTTTTTCTACAGGCATCACACATTGAAAAACAAAATTGTTGGACTAGTCCATTGTTAGTAATTATAGGAGGTCAAGTTGCCACAAAAGAGCATAATTTTAGGTGTTTTTTTTTTAACAATCACTCTGCCATGTTTTGGCCAATGTACATGGGATTTGGTACAAAGACACCTTCTTGCAGGTCCCAAACAGTGATATAGACAGTTTTCTGTGTTTTTCATGATTTTTCTGGTGTCAAAATTGACCAAGTTGGGATTGCATGACGGAAACATGTTACATTCGCCCATGAATGTTGACTTATTTAATTAAAGAAAGCCTTTTTTTTCGTTTTTTGTTATGTCTTTTTTAAAGTCATATATCCATTTACATAGATAGATAGATAGACAAATTATTAGAGTATCCGGGCTAAGATTCTAGTTCAGAGTAGCAAACTTTCTGCGACAATGCTAAGAAAAAAATATTTTATTCACTATTTTGTTAAATGCCCACTTTCCGCCGTCGTTGGAAGCAGAAATTATTACAGCCCAAATAAAAGAGTAATAGTATTTCTGAGCTTTGGTTACACCCATTAATATAAAAATAGGGGAGTTGTCCGAGCAGAAAGCATGTAATTTAGTATTTCCCCCTGAATTTACCTGTTGTATGCCTGATAATTAGACCTATTGATAATTATATAAATTACGGCTTTTTCTCAGTCATTATTTTCTTAAATAACTGTAGTTCCTGGATGTGGCCTCAATGAAATAAAAACTTTTAACAAAAACTAAACTATGTGCAGTTGGCCTTCCAAGCCATCCACCCTCATGTGGTGAAAATAATGGCTGGTATTTAAGGTTTTTTTTAGTTTTTATCGTTGTCCTTTTGTTAACAATACTCAATATCATCATCTCCAGACTACTAGAGAAAAGGAAAATATATTCAAGGACACTTGAAGTTCGAAAACAATTTACTAATATTCGTGTACGTTTAAACATTTAATTATAGGAAATATTGCGGCTCCAGAAAACAAAAACAACAACTTAAAAGTCAAAGACCAAAATATTTCTGTCACATGTAGAAACATAGGCTGTTGAAGTTTATAATTAATCCAATTATATTCAAATTGGCTAGAATCAGAGTTTCACTAAATCAACATCTCTCAAAGGGTCACGTTCAGCAAAAATAAATACTCAGTAAGAGAATGACCAACTAGGCATTGATATAATCTCAACAATACTTTTTATATTACAGAACAGTAATTACATAAATATAATGGAATTTTTAACCTTAACAGTATATTTTGCGTACATGGGCTAAAAGTCCACATCCGAGACATCTAACATCCAACTATAGCCAATTCTATTGTCCGAAATCTGACCAGTATTGAAAAAATCGGTCAACTGAAACACAACGTGACGTCTGTTACACTTCAGAAATTAGGCCAGTACTTTTTTTTTTGATCAGTCACCAGCGGTTGGGGGCCAGAGATTTTCCTGATAGAAGACGTATTCTATTTCGATAAACATGATTAACTTGGGTTCCAAATCTTTTTGTTCAAAGAAATGATCTTTGGTAACGACACTCTTGGTAGAAGGGAACCGGCTATAACATCCCTTTGAAAGATCTGGAGGTCATTGCTCTTATTCATTGGAAAATAATATCATGGTGTAATAATATATATTTGCAAATGCAACTAAATGAAGCGTTCTATACACATGTATGATGTCTGTTTGGAAGCTTCTAATAAAGTAGTTAGTTAATATATATCAATTATATTATTTAATAAAAGAAAAAAAGTTTAAGCATAAAAATTTATATTATATTAAAGATTACTTACGATACCACGATTAATGTATTATAATAGAACTATAATAGCAGTTGTCTGGTGTTGTATTTAACGATTGTGTGTAATAGATAGAAAGGTTGATCAGTTCACAAAATTTTCTATTATAAATATTCATGAATAAACACGCGTTAGATTAAACTGGTCTAATTTAGATAAAAAGTCACTCCTAGTTATAACTGGAAGCAAATGTTGATAGCATAGAAATAAATAAAATAAGGGCCTTCATATCTCAAATATATACGTTATGTAAGTGTATTAAAACATTCTCGAGATTATTCAAACACATTTGACGAAATAAACTATAAAGTAAACGGATTTATTCACTAAACTTGCTTGAATTTAATAAGTATGGAAATACTGAAACCAAAGTTATTACATGTGTTAAACCATGAATCTATTCTGATATGAAAACTTTAACATTTTCAATATGTGAAAGTATTATCTAAACTGTATTCAAGTGACAGAGATAGTTATTGTATCACATAGTAAGCAAGAAAATAAAGAAATAATCTCAAATATTGGTAAGTTAGAAGATAGAGTAATCCAACCAAACATTATTCTGATAGAAGATAAAGTAACAGCCATACAATGCTTGGATAGAAGATAGAGTAACAGCCATACAATGCTTGGATAGAAGATAGAGTAACAGCCATACAATGCTTGGATAGAAGGTAGAGTAACAGCCATACAATGCTTGGATAGAAGATAAAGTAACAGCCATACAATGCTTGGATAGAAGATAGAGTAACAGCCATACAATGCTTGGATAGAAGATAGAGTAACAGCCATACAATGCTTGGATAGAAGATAGAGTAACAGCCATACAATGCTTGGATAGAAGATAGAGTAACAGCCATACAATGCTTGGATAGAAGATAGAGTAACAGCCATACAATGCTTGGATAGAAGATACATTAATCCAACCACATATTGTTCAGACAGAAAGTAGAATAATCTGATACATTTCTTAATACAGAAAGTAGAGTAATCTAATGCATTTGTTAATACAGAAAGTAGAGTAATCTAATACATTTGTTAATACAGAAAGTAGTGTGATCTAATACATTTCTTAATACAGAAAGTAGAGTAATCTAATACATTTCTTGATACAGAAAGTAGAGTAATCTAATACATTTCTTAATACAGAAAGTAGAGTAATCTAATACATTTCTTGATATAAAAAAGTAGAGTAATCTAATACATTTTTAATACAGAAAGTAGAGTAATCTAATACATTTCTTAATACAGAAAGTAGAGTAATCTAATACATTTCTTGATACAAAAAGTAGAGTAATCTAATATATTTCTTGATACAGAAAGTACAGTAATCTAATACATTTGTTAATACAGAAAGTAGAGTAATCTAATACATTTCTTGATACAGAAAGTAGAGTAATCTGATACATTTCTTAATACAGAAAGTAGAGTAATCTAATACATTTCTTAATACAGAAAGTAGAGTAATCTAATACATTTCTTAATACAGAAAGTAGAGTAATCTAATACATTTCTTAATACAGAAAGTAGAATAATCTAGCCACATATTGTTGAGATAGAAGATAGAAACCCAACGAAATTATTATTCGTTTAGAGCACAAAGTAACTAAGCCACATAAAGTTTAGGAAAAATATAAAGTAATCTTTTAACATAATGTCAAGATAAAAGATTGAGTAATCTACCCACATGTTCACTTATAAGGTAGAGTAAGACAGATACATACTGTTAAGGCAGAAGACGGCTTAAGCCAGATACATACTGTTGATATGGAAGACAGAATAAGTCAGATACATACTGTTGATATGGAAGACAGAATAAGTCAAATACATACTGATAAGTTATAAGATGTAGTAAATCAGATAAATATTGTTAAAATGTAAGACAGAGTAAGACGAATACATGCTGTTAAAATATAAGGTAGAGTAACTCAGATACATACTGTTGGGATGGAAGACAGAGTAAGCCAGATATATACTGTTAAAATATAAGATGTAGTAAAGCAGATACATATTGTTAAAAGATAAGACAGAGTAAGCCAGATTTATGCTGTTAAAATATAAGACAGAGTAAGACGAATACATGCTGTTAAAATATAAGGTAGAGTAACTCAGATACATACTGTTGGGATGGAAGACAGAGTAAGCCAGATATATACTGTTAAAATGTAAGATGAAGTAAAGCAGATACATACTGTTGGGATGGAAGACAGAGTAAGCCAGATATATACTGTTAAAATATAAGATATAGTAAAGCAGATACATACTGTTGAGATAGAAAACACACAAAGCCAAGTATATACTGCTACGTTATGCGATATGTCACATATTTCATAGATGTAATACCAAAGTTTCGGACATATATAAAATCAGATCACCTTCTTCTATTATACGTTAGAGACTACTAGTGAGTATTGGTGTGAAGGAAGCTGTGTTATTATCGGTGAGTTGCTTCTTGTTTAGTAATTATACGTTAGAGACTACTAGTGAGTATTGGTGTGAAGGAAGCTGTGTTATTATCGGTGAGTTGCTTCTTGTTTACTAACAATAACGAAGTATGGACAAGGATAAACTAATCGATAAATAAATCACTGATAAAAACATTACATTGACTGTGATCAATATGATACAACTATATGACATCAACATGCTGATGTATATAATACATGTGTGGACATCTTGAAATGTGACGTGTCAGTTACCACACGTAGACTGTTAACTTACTAATAAGTTAATACAAACGACCAGGTACCATTATTACGGTGATCTATTGATACAATGTATAGATTATCAACTTCTTGGTAGATAATGACACAAAACTATATTACGCTGATATTGTAATGCACCTTACGAAACGTGTGTATTATAAACTTCTAATTGGATAGTAACATATAACGTCAGATTTGTTTCGTGATGAATCTGACACGATACGTGCATTGTTAACTTCTTAATACAAAATAACACAAAACTTCACATCGATATTGTATTGTATGGACTTTAATTTGTGTATTCTTAATTAACTTCTTATTCGTCAGTAACACAAAACTACGTCACATTAACAATGTGTATATTGTTAATTCTTATAATTCCTAGTAGATAATAATATATAACTATGTCACATTCATATCGTAATGCATCTAATACAATATAGTACTTAACAACATTAGACGTCATTTTGTATTGTATCTAATCCAGTTTGCGGACTCAATTTCTTACCCGATAGTAACACAGATCCGTTGTTTGATGGCGCCCTGTGCGACATACATTTGTTCACTTTGTTAGTCAATCGGGCAATCGGTCACCCTTTCGAGTTGGGGCCTTGTGCGAACGCACCGCTTGCACTAGCCACGGTACGGCCCGGCACAGATGCGTCACTTTGACAATGAGTGTATTGTTAACTTCTTAATGTATAATAATACAAACTTCACATTGATAACATGATATATGTAATACAATGAATAAATTCTTAAACTCTTAGTATATAACGACAGGAAAAGTCACATTGATATGATGCTGAATCTAATAGAATCTATGTATTGTTAACTTCTTAGTTGATAATGTGTGAAATATACGTTACACTAAACTGTGATGTATCCAATAGAATGTATGTATTGTTAACTTCTTAGTTGATAATGTGTAAAATATACGTAACACTAAACTGTGATGTATCCAATAGAATGTAATATCTTACACATTATCAACTATAAAGTTAACAATACATACATTCTATTGGATACATCACAGTTTAGTGTTACGTATATTTTACACATTATCAACTAAGAAGTTAACAATACAAACATTCTATTGGATACATCACAGTTTAGTGTAACGTATATTTTACACATTATCAACTAAGAAGTTAACAACACAAACATTCTATTGGATACATCACAGTTTAGTGTTACGTATATTTTACACATTATCAACTAAGAAGTTAACAATACAACGTTACACTAAACTGTGATGTATCCAATAGAATGTATGTATTGTTAACTTCTTAGTAGATAATGTGTAAAATATACGTTACACTAAACTGTGATGTATCCAATAGAATGTTTGCATTAACTCTTCGATGGCTGATAACAGGAAAACCATGTCACATTTAAGTATGATATGTGGTCTAATGAATTACTACTTTTAATGTTGACCATATTCTTGTTGCTACAGAAGCTGTATTGCATCAGTTAATGTAACTTTAAAGGTTCCTTCCTCTTGAATGTCTAGGAACAATATGCATTATAAACGTTTTGTTTTGTGTTTCACCAACTAGGGAAGCTTCGTTGGTTTGTGATTTATTTTCAGTTAACCGAAAGAAACCGTAGTTCCCTCGTCATATACGTTCTTTTCGTGCTCTATCTTCAAATATTTCGAGTTAATCAAGAGCAAAACAGCAGAAGAGCTATTTAAAAATCCATAATTCAACAACAATTATATTGTATTACAAGACAGATCATTCACGAACAGCCAGCAACAACTAATAACACCTGTCCATGCCAATGTTTATTACACTTCAGGCCTAACTGAGGCGTTGGTTGACCGCGCGCTGCCGGACAGGTTGTATGACGTAGTTGTGTATTTGGCGGACGTTTAGTTCGCTTACATCAGATTTGATGAACAAAACCCACAGTGTGGATTTACATAACGACGAAGAACACAAATTATTTCAAACTCGTCCAACTAAATAGATGGTCACAGAGCAAGTTTCGAAAAACACTGATTTTTGTTTTATAATTGTATTTAAAGCAATACGGGTTGCCTAAGACATAATATAAAGGACAATATTGTTGTTGTGTGTCTATCTTAATGAAACATTTCCTTTTATTTAAATTGACCAATTAGAATACTCATTCACTTGTAAAAAGCCACTCACAGTTTAATCTGTAATCACCGAGAATGTTATTGGATGTAGATTTGCGAGGAATCAAGGATTAGGATTACAATTCAGTTAACTGATGGAGTGTTTATGTTTTCAGTGGATACACAACTTTCAAACTCTTTTCAAATAAGACCGGGCGTGACCTAGCTCTTATTGAGGATTCTTGGTTCGTAGCCCATTGTCGAAACAAACCCCACTATTCGAGTAGATAAGAGTAGCTCAAGAGTTGGCGGTGGGTGCTGTTTACTAGCTGTCTTTCCTCTATTTTGTCGGTTTTCAAACTTAGGTACTGCTATGTATCAGACACGCCTTTTGTAGCTTGCCCGAAATTATTAAATACAATGACAACTTTTCAAGTAACTGGAAGATTAGTAATTTTATATTTTGCTGTTTTTGCCACAAAACGATCACGTTTAACACACGTGAGGTAAAAAAAAACATTAGTTGAGTTTCATTCCCCCTATTTTATTTGCCTTGTGAACTTATTCAAAGGTTCATTTTATAAGTATCTTATCACCGGTCTCTTGAACTCCTAACGTGAGACATTGTTTACTTTAATATATATATATACATATGGATGCAATTCGAGTACCTGTAGTGCTTGTTTATCCAGAAATAAAAGTTGTTATTGTGCATGAAAGAAAGTGTGTAAACAATAAAGTTAATTTTATCGAACCGTTGATAACAATTACATAGCGGACTGCTCGCGAAAATACCGGGAAAAGAATGACGGATATTTTATTTTGACTCCATAAGTTTCTGAATCAAAGCTAGAAACAAGTTTGATAACAATAAAACTAGCTAAAATCTCTTCTTTTTGTCAAGATTGACAGCTAGTTTGTTTCACATATTTAGAGTTGGCACGAAATATTTTGAAGATTAACGATTCAGTTTCACACCTATATTAGTTAGCATACGAAACGAAACAAAAACATGCCACAGAAGAACATATCCCTGTGCAGGTAATTCACACTCGCTGCGAAGGGTACGAGGGTGTGAATAAGAAGTTGTTCGAATATGACAGTGTGCCTGGACTTTGAGTCCGAAGATTCATGGTTCACATCTCGTTGCCGAAACAACGCGCTCTTCACTTTGAAGTCTTGGGTACGCTATAAAAGTGACCGTCAAGTCCCATTATTCGGCCAGATAAAAATGTATTAAGAGTCAGCAGTGGCTTTGTGGTCTAACAATTGCACTGACTTTTAGTCTATAAATTCACAAATGACGAACTGCTATGTGCAAATATCCTTCCGCTCTAATTATGCGTGAAAATTCTGAAATAAGCAAAAAAGGAAAAGGGTCGATGTATTGAAAACGGTTAAATATAGGTCCAGCTTATCTCTCTTTGATTTACAGGTTTACTGATGAGGAGTGGAATTCTCCGAAACTAGTATAACCCAATAACACATGTTGATCAACGTGTAGATTGAATTTGTTTTTGTTTTTGAATTTCGCGCAAAGCTACACGAGGGCTATCTG
>NW_013666538.1:308281-312528 GCF_000517525.1 Limulus polyphemus | reverse complement strand
TATGTCTAATAACGTTATATTTATGATAATGATCATATCAACAGTCATTCACCACGTGTTTTTTAATACCTTAGGAATAATTAAATATCATAAATATAACGTTATTAGACATAGTTCTTATCTCTTAACTCTAAAACAGATAAAGAACTTTTATGTAAAGAATGTTTAAACTGAAGAAATAAACTCATGCCGTGTAAACTTAATCAGGTCAATAAAGATATTTTCTGATAAAATCCGAGTGCATGAGTAATCAATTTATCACTCCAAGAGTGTTTTTGAGAGCAACTTACACACAAATTACTGTTTAAAACTATTTTTAGAATTGAACACCACGAAAAATGGTGACACCGAAAATATTTTCATTATATTTTACAGAGAATATACGTAGACTTAATACCAGGAAAAGCTAATCTCAAACAAAGCAAAAAAATCGTAAGTAACCAAATTCCGTCCCTAAAGGAAGATACAAAAAATAGGACCAATAATAACCGTGTAATGGTATTTAACGTTCTCAACATGCGCTCCCGATGTGACATTAGTACTGCCATCTACTGGTCGATAATTGAGCGAATCCATTATTCCTAAGTTCCTTTCACAATGCCTCCCAGTTGCACAACTGTTAAGATATACATATATACATAGTTGTAGTAAAGTGTTGTTACTGTTTCTATTAAAATTCCTCTTCAATAATAACCACATGAAATACTGTATCTACTGCTGTCGGTGTAATTACGTAAAAGCGTCAAGTTATGAATGTAGAACAACAGAATGAGCACTTCGGTCTCGGGGATCTACTACTCGTACTTGTACTTTATGGAAGAAAGATGTGTCTCGGGTGCGATACAGCAAACACATCATTTTTTGTTGTTCACAGGTATAAATGTAGAACAAATACAAGTTCAGCCTCCTGGTATGTACGTAAAGGTGTGAATGGAATGTAAAAATTAAAATAATTATTAACTGTTAGATTATACACATACCAGAGTTATTATAACTGTTACGTTATACACGTAACATAAATATTATAACTGTTATATTATACATGTATCAAAGATATTATAACTGTTACGTTATACGTGTGCCACAGATATTATAGATGTTACGTTATACATGTACCACAGTTATTATAACTGTTACGTTATACATGTATCATAAATATTATAACTGTTATATAATACATGTATCAAAGATATTATAACTGTTACGTTATACACATACCACAGTTATTATAACTGTTACGTTATACACATACCACAGTTATTATAACTGTTACGTTACACACGTATCATAAATATTATAACTGTTATATTATACATGTATCAAAGATATTATAACTGTTACGTTATACATGTATCAAAGATATTATAATTGTTACGTTATACACATACCATAGATATTATAACTGTTACGTTATACGTGTGCCACAGATATTATAGCTGTTACGTTATACATGTACCACAGTTATTATAACTGTTACGTTATACATGTATCATAAATATTCTAACTGTTACGTTATACACATACCATAGATATTATAACTGTTACGTTATACGTGTGCCACAGATATTATAGCTGTTACGTTATACATGTACCACAGATATTATAGCTGTTTACTAATACATGTACCACAGATATTATAACTGTTAAGTTACACACATACCACAGATATTATAACTGTTAAGTCATACATGTACCACAGATGTTATAACTGTTAAGTTATACATGTATGATGGATATTATAACTGTTAAGTTATACATATACCACAGATATTATAACTGTTACGCTATACATGTACCACAGGTATTATAACTGTTAAATAATACATGTACCACAGATATTATAACTGTTATGTTATACATGTATCACAGATATTATAACTGTTATGTTATACATGTATAGTAGATATTATAACTATATGTTATACATGTATAGTAGATACTATAACTGTTATGTTATACATGTATCACAGATATTATAACTGTTATGTTATACATGTATCACAGATATTATAAGTGTAAAGTTATACATGTATCATAAATATTATAACTGTTATGTTATACATGTACCACAGATATTATAACTGTGATGTTATACATATACCACAGATATTATAACTGTTAAGTTATACACATACCACAGATATTATAACTGTTAAGTTATACACATACCACAGATATTATAACTGTTACGTAATACATGTACCACAGATATTTTAACTGTTAAATTATACATATATCACAGATGTTATAACTGTTAAGTCATACATGTATGATGGATATTATAACTGTTAAGTTATACATGTATGATGGATATTATAACTGTTAAGTTATACATGTATGATGGATATTATAACTGTTAAGTTATACATGTATCATAAATATTATAACTGTTATGTTATACATGTACCACAGATATTATAACTGTTATGTTATATATGTATCATAAATATTATAATTGTTATGTTATATATGTATAGTAGATATTTTAACTGTTATGTTATAAATGTATAGTAGATATTAGAACTGTTATGTTATACATGTATCATAAATATTATAACTGTTATGTTATATATGTATAGTAGATATTATAACTGTTATGTTATATATGTATAGTAGATATTATAACTGTTATATTATACATGTATAGTAGATATTAGAACTGTTATGTTATACATGTATAGTAGATATTAGAACGGTTATGTTATACATGTATAGTAGATATTATAACTGTGATGTTATACATGTACCACAGATAATATAACTCTGATGTTATACATATACCACAGATAAGATAACTGTGATGTTATACATGTACCACATATTATGAGGACGTGAGAAGTAATATTGTAATCTTAAATGAAGACCGACTAATATATTTCAATTAATTAAAACATTATGATAATATTTTTCACACGCGTATAAACATTTATCACACCTCATTCAGATTTGACTTCACCCCCTCAGTGGACGTGAACTCACTTTTTTTTTTTAGAAGGGCGTGACTTCACACTATTTTTGGGTGTAACTTCTGTATCAGTACTTCCCACCCACAAAAGGTATGAAATCACACTTCTTATCAGAGTGTAGATATCACTTGACCTTCTGACGAAAATAGAGCCTTGCCTATGAAATAGTTTCAGAAAGAGTTGTATGTTATTCACAAAAAACAACAAAAACATACAGACCAATGTGGACGTTTTCCAGCGTTTTTGAGATGAGTATAAACAATAAATGTGATCTCGTATTGATCTTGCTAGCCACGACGATTGAGAACCATCCGCGACTTGATGCGACCACCATTTAATGCGAGTTGATAACAGAGAAGAATGTACAAGTTTTAAACAACGTGCACATATACACGTACACAAAACCCATCTTTGAAAACCAGGAAATTATAACATTTAAATTTAATCTATGCTTCTCAAGGCTCATCAACTCGCTAAAAATGTTGATCCTATAAAAGTCTTTAGAATAATGATGCTCTATGTTAAGTGGTTCATGAGATTTGTCAATAAGATATAGAAAACTAGGTATAACAATACAATAACAATATAGCTATCAATATTACATTTTCGCTTTAACACATTAGTTAGAAATCTAGCTTAATTTTTCTGTTATCTCCAAAACCCAGAAAATAATGTATTTACTCGTTCGTTCCCCATTGGGTTAGCGGGAAGTTCCAGGACCTACTTGCAATGCTAAAATCCCAGGTTTGATACTCTGCGGTGAACAGGTCGTAAATAGTTCATTGTGAAGCTTTGAGCTAAGCGTACGTGAAGCAAAATTAACTTTATTTCCTACCCATCAATTGTACGATTTAAACTTTATTTTCTGATGTAGTTTCATTGGTTAGCAATCAAAAAGCTTACTTTTCTTTTTATCACTATGAGTCAGGCAATCTAGACTCTACCTTTTCTTTATTTACGTGAATTAGACAAGAATTTATCTGTTCTTTTCAAACTCTAATTTCTTTCGTCCGACGAATTTAAGACTTTTTGTATTACCTCCGTGACAAACAATCTCGTTCGAACCTGCTTTATCAGTTTATGAGATACACAAACAACACCTAAGCCTGCCACCTCCATGACAAACAATCTCGTTCTAACTTGCTTTATCAGTTTATGAGATATACAAACAAGACCTAAGCCTGCCACCTCCATGGCAAACAATCTCGTTCTAACCTGCTTTATCAGTTTATGAGATACACAAACAACACCTAAGCCTGCCACCTCCATGGCAAACAATCT
>NW_013666538.1:298752-307496 GCF_000517525.1 Limulus polyphemus | reverse complement strand
AAGTCCGCAGACATACCGCTGTGCCACTGGGGGGCACTAACGATTATATAAAGCTATCTGTTGACTATGTACTGACTGAGAATTATATCAAGCGTTGTACTTATTGGGGATGTTATAAGGTATTGTAATAACTAACGATTATATAAAGCTATCTGTTGACTATGTACTGACTGAGAATTATATCAAGCGTTGTACTTATTGGGGATGTTATAAGGTTTTGCAATAACTAACGATTATATAAAGCTATCTGTTGACTATGTACTGACTGAGAATTATATTAGGTTTGACAGACTGAGTTGATATATTTCATAATGAAGCACGTTTTTCATGCAGCAATTTTCGGGATAAGGAATTATTTCTGACGTACAGTTGTAGTCAGTAAACATCTAGTTTGCCTAGCTACGAAGAATAGATTTCTACATGAACTAAGAACATCGCTTTAGCCCTATTCTACAACTCTGCATTTCCCCTAAACAGAAGGTTATGTTTTTTACGCTTTTTTTATTACAATTACATTTCGGATGTGTGTTATACTTTAAAAAAAACAACAACAGCAGTTTATTAAAAACAATAATATTTTAATATACTCAGTAGTTTCTGTAATCTTTCAGTTCAAAAATACAAGTAATTGTGATATGCAATTATACACACGCACACATATACAGGTACAAACACACATACATAAGTATATCCATTGCCAGTTTTATTTACATCTGTCCATTCTACAACCATAGGAATATTCCTGAAATCATACATGTATACAGGTACATTTCCTGCTAGTTATTCACTCCACGCACCCAGAAGTATGGGTAGAGTTTACAGTTATTCGCTGAAAATATTTACACAGGCTTTTTGAGATGCTGAATACTTCATCGCGGATATCCGGTGTGACGCGTATGAAAACAAAAAGTATTTTTCGTAAGTTAACCTCTAAACACACTCGATGTCACCAGCATCTAAAGTGTCAAAAATCTTAGTTTTTTTTTGGTTCAGATGTCTGTTTAATGTATTTTTTAACGCCAGGGTTAATATTATGCTCCTAATGAACTCAATGTCCTTCCAGTGATAATGTGTATGTTTAATGGTGTAATATCAGCTTATCAATTACTCCATGCAAAGAGTGTAGCACAGGTCAAACTAAACCTACGCTTTGAGACTAACTTTAATAAATCATATCGTATTTTACATATGTGGTTTAATATTCAGTAGAATTTGTATAAACACCCAACACAGTATTTCCTTACAACTCACTTACATAATTGTCTAATGAAGATTTTTCTTTACCGTCCCAAACAAGAAATATTATTTTAAGCTACTAACCAAGTACCTGTAAGGCGACCAACAACAACAACAACAACAACAACAGCTATCCCATTTTAGTACATTTTCCTACTGTAAAGCAGCCATCTTTGTCTAGGCAGAAATTTTTGTTTTGGTTGTTGTTAAACGCAAAGCTACACTATAGGCCATCCGTGCTCTGCCCACCACAGGTATCGAAACCATTTTTTAGCGTCGTAAGCCTACAGACTTAACGCTGAGCTACTTGGGAGTCCTAAGTAGAATTAGTGTAACATTTCAGTAAGAGGGCCCATTGTTTAACTTCTAAAAAGCGTTTTGAAGTTAAAAGCGATGTGTCTTGCGTACTTAGTGTGGCAATGTGATCCTTGTTCAGTGATACATGTTAACTTACTTGGAAATTGTATATATTTGAAGTAAAGATTGCAGACCCAACAGAGATTGTTTTCTTGGTTGCTACTAGGGCTAGATTCAGATCCTCAATTTAACATCGTCGTCTTTTAACACAACGTCTAGAATTTAACAACCTTCTGGATGTCTTCCTTTACTGGCAGTTTAATCTACACGTATATGTTGGACCTCTCGACCCTCCCATTTTCTTGACGTAATAGTTGTAAAGCTGATATTGGACTGGGTTTTTCTCGGATTACAATCTATCAATGATAAGTATGACTCGGAATGTCAGGAGTCTGACAGACTGGACATATCTGCAAGTGATTACTGAGAATATGATGTTTTTTATTGTCATAATAATATTAAAAATAAGCTTTCAGCTTTAAGGATTATTTACAATTACATGCGGTTTCTTAACAAAACAAAATAAAATTTGTTTAAGATATTCCAAGTTGAAAGAATTTTAAGACATTTTCTTGTAAAGAATTGACACTAATTGCATCGAACCATTGGTTTGGTTCGGTTAGAAATGATCTATAACACTAAGCCTTACGAAAAGTGTTTTTATCTAATAACATATCTAACTGGAAATAAAAATAGTATATTCAAACTTCCAAAATTTCATAATAAACATTTTTTCAGAGCTTGTTATTCACAAAGAGTTAGAGAAAATAAACAGAACTGAGGAAATACGGAAATGCTCCCTCAATCTTAAGAAGCTCAAATCAAATAAAATATAAGTGGATATGCCAATTATAATTGTCAGTCCCTATAATATATTTGTATAATTAAATCGTTCTGAGAGTAACAGCATGTTAATACATTTTTATCTACTTTCTTTGAGGAGTGGTTAAGGTGCTTGACTCGAAATTTACGGATCGTGGGTTCGAATCCCCGTCCCACCAAACATGCTCGCCCTTTCAGCCGTGAGGGCGTTATATAGTCATGGTCAATCCCACTATTCGTTGGTAAAAGTGTAGCCCAAGAGTTGGCGGTGGGTGGTAATGACTAGCTGCCTTCCCTCTAGTATTTCACTGTTAAATTAGGGACGACTAGCGCAGATAGCCTTCATGTAGCTTTGCGCGAAATTCAAAACATCGAGCAATGAAGACGTCAAGAAAACTGAATAAATCTTTAATTAATATGTCTTATGGTTACTGTCTCGTAAAAATAAAATAAAGAAAAACGCTTTCTCGTTCTCTTCACTTGCAGTCCCATTTCTTCGGCTGTACAAAGTTACACACATACTCACCCAGTGGAACAGCGGTATGTCTGCGGACTTACAATATTAGAAACCGGGTTTCGATACCCGTAGTGGGCAGAGCACAGATAGCCCATTGTGTAGCTTTGTGCTTAACTTCAAACAAAAATTTAAAAACAGATTTCCGTGTTATCAACGGGATATATAAAATTGTATAAAAAGAAAAGACTCTGGGCAATGGTGGAAAACTCTAAAGCCCCCAGACTACATTTTATGTATGTGTCTCGTGGTAAGTTCAAAAGGTCAAGAACGACAAGAGCACCACTGGTTTTTAACTATCATAACAGAATGTTTGAGATCATGCTGAGTCTCCTTGTAACTTCCTGAAACACATCTCTTGTTTAGTTAATGTTACAAAACTTGTTATTTCTCAAAAGCGAAGAGAAAAGAACACAAAACCGTAGGATCATGTGCTATTTGAGACACTTTTTAAGTTTCACAGTAAAGTTAATTTATTTCAACAGAATAGTATACTTTAGGTTGAAGTTCTTTACTCGGGAAGATAACTTGTTTCAGTAACATTGCTTCTATGAGTTAAAAGAAGATTTCTGTACTTATTTTGCTTTTTCTATTTTAACTAAAGAATTTAGCCTTTATACTCGATGTTTGTTTGTTTATTTGTTGTTCAAACACAAAGTTATACAATGGGCTATCTGTGCTCTTCTCACCACTGGTATCGAAACCCGGTTTCTAGCTTTGTAATTCCGCAGACATACAGCTGTGCCATTGGGTGGGAGAGGGGAGTTGTCTCTCTTACGTCATTCTCTAACTGAAACTGTTCTATTTATTTTTTCAGCAGTAAATTTGATTTTTCTTTGCAGGAGATTGATATGTAAAGTTTATTTTCATATATTCTATTCTGAGCTACAACCCATACTTTAAGTTTGGTTTTGAACTATATTTCACACTTAACATTGAAGTTCTGAATCCCACGTGCTTGGATATAGTTCACGTTTTAAATATAATATAAATAAATTAAACTTTAAACCATGAGTTTAGCTTACTTTAATTCCTATTTATTACACAAATATGTTTGGCTAAAGCAGAATCCTGATAACTGAGTTAAGGCTGTAAGCAATGGACGTTTATCATAAAAGTTTCTCTATATTCTTTCTCCACGATGTTTGAAAATAACTACAGCATTTTGCATTCTAGTTACCTGCATAATTGACCACAGAATAAACAACATATTATAAATTTTAATAACTGTTTTTCCATGTTTTTATTTTTCTTTGTGATATCCTTCTGAAGTCTGATAGCCACAGAAAACACCAGAATGTAGTGACACTTATGGCTATTACTTATTTAATATTTCTACATCATGCTACTCTACCAAAGAAAAAACTCCAATTAGTCTCTGATGGTTACACTCACGATTCGTAAAGTGGCTCCAGATCCCTAATAGTTAATCTCATGCTTCATAAGAAGACTCCAGGTCCCTGATGGCTACACAAATGATTCATAAAAAGGCGCCAGATCCCTAATAGCTACTCTCACGCTTCATATAAATACTCCAGGTTCCTGATGGATACAGTCATGATTCGTAAAGAGGCTCCACATCCCTAATAGTTACTCTCACGCTTCATATAAATACTCCAGGTTCCTGGTGGATACAGTCATGATTCGTAAAGAGGCTCCACATCCCTAATAGTTACTCTCACGCTTCATATAAATACTCCAGGTTCCTGGTGGATACAGTCATGATTCGTAAAGAGGCTCCACATCCCTAATAGTTACTCTCATGCTTCATAAAAAGACTCCAGGTCCCCGATGGTTACACTCATGATTCGTGAAAAGGTTACAGGTCCTTGATGGTTTCACTCATGATTCGTAAAACCTCTCTCTCTCTCTGAGGTGGAGGAACGATCTTCTGTTTAAGACGAGTATTGGGTAATTAAATACACAGTTGTTTAAAATCTATTTTACATCCAGTTAATTAATATTTAAAACTTCACATCGAGATAGTTATCCACTTATGAAGCTTATCAAAATATGTTTACACAATGTGAAAAAACAACAACAAACAAACTGTAACTAAAGACAAATTATACGTAGACTGGAGTCAGCATTGTTTAACCAGTTCTGTTACTTCACGGATTTTGACGCCATCATAGAGACGTCTACGAGTTCATTTTCCGTTGGCGTTATGACTGAGCTTGAAATTAGGGCCCTGTTTAAATAAATATAACAAACTTCTGATCAACATGACAGAGGAAATTAATGTTGTTATGATAATAAATTATAAAATGAAACTACTGATCTAACCCATTTTCGTTCACAAAAACATCTTGTAACTTCAAGAATGTTGAAACAGATACTTTTTAACACCATAATTGCTGGTACAAATATGCTTTGATACTTTAAGATCATTCAAACACTTTGTAACATCATGCTTGTTTGTACAAAAATATTTTGTAGCTTCGGAAATGTTGAAACAGATAAATTTTGTAACTTCGTGAACACTGATACAAATATACTTTGATACTTTAAGATCATTCAAACACTTTGTAACATCATGCTTGTTTGTACAAAAATATTTTGTAGCTTCGGAATTGTTGAAACAGATAAATTTTGTAACTTCGTGAACACTGATACAAATATACTTTGATACTTTAAGATCATTCAAACACTTTGTAACATCATGCTTGTTTATACAAATATATTTTGTAGCTTCGGAATTGTTGAAACAGATAAATTTTGTAGCTTCGTAAAACTGGTACAAATATACTTTGTAACTATGAAAAATGCTAAAAAAGACAGCCTTTGTAACTTCGTGAATTTTGGTACAAATACATTTTGTAATTTCGGAAATGTTGGAAATACATACGTTGTAACTCCGTGAATTGTGGTACAAATACACTTTGTAACTCCATAAACATTGGTACATACAGATTTTGTAACTCCGTGAAAGATGAACTAGACATACTTGGGTATTTCGGAAACATTGAAACATTCACACTTTGTAAGTCCGAAATCGCTGGTACAGATATGCTTTGCAACTCGATGAACGTTGGCATACATAAACTTTGTAGCACCGTAAATACACTTTGCAGTTTCGGCAACGTTGAAATAGAGAGAGACTTTGTAACTCCGTGAACGTTGAAGTAGATACATTTGGTAACTTCATAAACCTAGGTACAAATAAACTTTGTAACTCTGTGAACTTTGTTACAGATAAACTTTGTAACTCTGTGAACTTTGTTACAGATAAACTTTGTAGCACCGTGAACGTTGGTGTACAGAAACTTTGTAACACCGTGAAAATTGGTAGATAAACTTTGTAACACCGTGAAAATTGGTAGATAAACTTTGTAACTCCGTGAACATTGGTAGATAAACTTTGTAACTCGTGAACATTGGTACAAATATAGTTGTAACTCCTTAACTGTTGGTACATATATATTTTTAACTCCGTGAATGCTGGTATAGATAAACTTTGTGACATTGTGAACATTGGTACAGATATATTTGTAACTCCGTGAACATTGGTACAAATATACTCTGTAATTTTGAAAAATGTCGATATCATACTATGATGAAAACTGTATGTTTGGAAAAATATGATAAGAGCATTGATTATATACTCGTAAGGATAAAACGCATATGAAGCCATTGTATGCAGTGGCCAGTTTTCCTTACCAAATATCTGTACTGGAGTTAAGACATAATTACACCAAGATCCTGACAGTTTATGGTGGCGCCATCTATACATAAGACAACAAACAACTTAGCATCAGAAAATTAGGAAGAAAATTCACTTTTACAGATTTCGTGTTATAAACTACAAAAATGTAGGTAAAACCAGACATATGATCCCAAATTTCTCGACAACATTTGCAAAATGCTTATATCGCCGATTTTTATTTACAATTCTATTTAAAAATCTGGTAAATAACCAAAAGCACTTATAACAATTCAAAAATCTGTAGAAGTATTTGTAATTAGATTAATTATTTTCGTTTTTTTCTGTTAGAATGTAAGAATGAATTTGGTTTTGAAAACACTTTTTGTTTCAGAAGACCTCAAGGGCTATCCGTGCACAGTTCTCTCTAATTTTAAACTGATAGACTAAAGTGGAGTCAGCCAGTCAACAACATCCACTGCCAATTCTTTTCTGATCAAATAGCGGTTTTTGACAGCTACTCTTGTAGCGCTCCCTTGACGCTAAAGTGAGTAGCACATTTTTGCTGAGTTATAAGTCTGAGGGCGTATAACGTAAAAAATTCGGGTTTTGATACTTGCGGAGGGAACGGCACAGAGAACCCATTGTGTAGCTTTATGATTTACGACAAAAAATCTGAATACTTTGTTAAATTTTCCTTGATAGTCAAAAAGATAATTAATTACGTTAATTAGTTCTATAAAAATTAAGTCATGCCACAGTTTCTGCCTGTCTTGACTGTCGCCATTAGTCATAAACTAAATGTTCACTACTGCGTTGCTGCTATCTTTTGACAAAATATAGCACCAAAATAAAATAAAAGGTGCCACATATTTTGTATTTATTATGAGCAGCAATATTGAAATTATGAATTTCGTTTACCTTATATTTTTAATTATTCACAGATACTTTTCAGAGAGTCTAGAATGAAATCAGCAAATATGAATTTGCAAGAAAGTAGGAGCAGAAAAAAAAAAAATCATGAAAGAAGCTAGTCCATCAGGCCTAACAATAGTGATAATTATGAATGAAGCTTTACTTACGATTACATTATATGATTACCATATCCTGACTTTAAACTTTTAGTTATTTTCAAATAGTCTGACTACTTTCATGAATGAAGCTTTAGTTATGATTACATTATACGATTACCATATACTGAGCTTTAATTATGATTACATTATATGATTACCATATTGTTACGACACCGGAGGTCGCGTGACGCTAGCGACACGTCATGCGCTTCTCGAACGTTCACGTCTCTTCCTGAAATCTCGAGAGCCTACTAGATATGCGGTAGTCTTGTACATATAAACCGGATAGAACTGACGGCAACAATGTAATTGAATTGCCGACAGAGAGAGACATATTGTTGAGTCGAGCACGTGAGGAGTTCGTTGTGAATTATAGCGTTTGTTATAGCGTGACTGTGAAAAATAAGTGTATTGCAAAGTTGTATTCAAAAAGAATAAACCAGTTTTATTTAAGAAAGATTTTGTACCGCTAAAGTTTCTTCAGAAATAATTTTTACGGAAAATTAACTAACGACCACAGACGTAACAATATTCTGACTTTAAACTTTTAGTTATTTTCAAATAGTCTGACTACTTTCATGAATGAAGCTTTAGTTATGATTACATTATATGATTACCATATACTGGCTTTAAACTTTTAGATATTTTCAAATAGTCTGACTACTTTCATGAATGAAGCTTTAGTTATGACTACATTATATGATTACCATATACTGACTTTAAACGTTTAGATATTTTTAAATAGACTGACTACTTTGATGAATGAAGCTTTAGTTATGATTACAATATATGATTACCATATACTGACTTTAAATTTTTAGATATTTTCAAATAGTCTGACTACTTTGATGAATGAAGCTTTAGTTATGATTACATTATATGATTACCATATACTGACTTTAAATTTTTAGTTATTTTCAAATAGTCTGACTACTTTGATGAATGAAGCTTTAGTTATGATTACATTATATGATTACCATATACTGACTTTAAATTTTTAGTTATTTTCAAATAGTCTGACTACTTTGATGAATGAAGCTTTAGTTATGATTACATTATATGATTACCATATACTGACTTTAAATTTTTAGTTATTTTC
>NW_013666538.1:296968-298032 GCF_000517525.1 Limulus polyphemus | reverse complement strand
CCCTCGTGTAGCTTTGCGCCGAAATTCAAAAAACAAAAACAAACAAGCTTTAGTTATGATTACAATATATGATTTCCATATACTGACGTTAAACTTTTAGATATTTTCAAATAGTATGACTACTTTGATGAATGAAGCTTTAGTTATGATTACAATATATGATTACCATATACTGACTTTAAATGTTTAGTTATTTTCAAATAGTATGACTACTTTTATGAATGAAGCTTTAGTTATGATTACAATATATGATTACCATATACTGACTTTAAACTTTTAGATATTTTCAAATAGTCTGACTACTTTGATGAATGAAGCTTTAGTTATGATTACAATATATGATTACCATATACTGACGTTAAACTTTTAGATATTTTCAAATAGTCTGACTACTTTGATGAATGAAGCTTTAGTTATGATTACATTATATGATTACCATATACTGACGTTAAACTTTTAGATATTTTCAAATAGTCTGACTACTTTGATGAATGAAGCTTTAGTTGTGATTACATTATATGATTACCATATACTGACTTTAAAATTTTAATTCATTTCAAATAGTCTGACTACTTTGATGAATGTGAAGTAATATTTAGGTATGTCCTATGTAGTATGTGCATTATGTTTGATCACTGTGTAATATAAAGAAGGACCTTTTGGTACTGTTACATCTCCGTTCGTTAGTTAATTTTCCGTAAATTCGTTCCGACGAAACATTAGCGACACAAGTCCTTTCTTAAATAAAACTGGTTTATTCTTTCTGAATATAATTTTGCGATACACTTAATTTCAACAAACGCTAAAATTCTCAACGAACGTCTCACGTGCTCAACAATATTCTCTCTCTGCAGTTCAATTACACACTACCTACACACACACATTCTACACTGTTTCCGTCACGTTGTGAGCGTCTTATATATATACCAGACTAACATATATCTAGTAAATGCTAGGGCATTCACGAAGGTTCGAGAGAACGAGTGGCGTGACACTAGTCACGTAACCTCACTGACGCAACAATAACTTAATTAAATGTACAGAATTACAAACACAAAATTACA
>NW_013666538.1:290717-296083 GCF_000517525.1 Limulus polyphemus | reverse complement strand
GTTGTCCCTTCAAGCTCGTTGCCAGATATACTGCTTTCTGCTCCTCTGTCCATCCAATTGTGCTCAAATTGTGCGCTATATGCTTCCGCCGGTGCCTTTCTACCGAATTCCTGTGGCTTCCTTCTTAATAGATCACCCCTGTTACTGACATTCATATCTGGGATGTGACTTTGACAGGACTAATAATGTCTGCATTAGGGTTTAGCTGAGGGGTCTGGAAGGGGCTTGCCATTGTCTGGGGCTGATTAAGTCGATGGTTAATGTATCTTCCTTTTGTAAAAGTCAGTAAATCATCCTTTAATGTATTTAATTCACTTTGAAATTTGCTAATTTTTTCCATTTGTACTTCTTGCCACTGTTGTTGACTTTCATGTAGTTGCTGCTGACTTACCTGCAACTGTTGGAGACTTTCTTCCTGTTTCCTTTCTTGTTTCAGTTGCCACTGCTGTAATCTCTCTTCTTTTTTCTTGTTTCTTTTGTTTTTCCTCCAACAACAGCTGTAATTTCGTTTCTTGTTTATTTTCTTTCTCCTCCAACCACTGCTGTAGTCTCTCTTCTTGTTTCTTTTCTCGTTCTTCTTGTTCCTTTTGCTGTTCTTATATTGCTGCCATCAAATCTGCTAAGGTGTTGTTTGATTTGCCACCTCTCGTTCCCATATTCTTTTTCGTTTCTTCTTTTTTCAATCCCACTTCTGACATCAATTTGTTACGTCTCTGTTCATTTGTTAATTTCCCGTAGAAATTCTTCCCGAGAAACTTCAGTGCTACAAGTCCTTTTTTAAATAAAACTAGTTTATTCTTTCTTAATACAATTTTGCAATATACTTAATTTCCACAGTCACTTCAACAAACGCTATAATTCTCAACGAACGATTCACGCACGTTAGTTACTACCGCGCTTGACTCAATTGTCCGCTTTCTCTTCAATCTCTCTGTCCGCTATTCAATTTCGATTCATTGTCTGGCGCACTTATATACAAGAATAGAGGGCGCCTAGCAAATACTGGATTATTCGTAATGTTCCCCGGTCTTTCTAGAACTCATTACTTGTTACCAGCGTCACGTGACTTCCGCTGTCGTAACAATACTAACTTAAAATTCTGTAGTTACGTTAGTTATGTCATAGTATAGAAGTAAAATAAAGAATTGTATAATAAAGGGAAAGTGCTGAATTGAGATTTTGTTGTGAAGTCTGTGACGTTTTAAATACGCCAATGACCATTAATCTACGTTACAGCATCGAATAAGTTAAGCTTGGGTGAAAAATTACGTTTGTGGTTCTTTAATGTTGGAAAATTTGCAGATTTGTTGAATGCACCACTTCAAAAATGTTATCACTCGCTAAATTCATCTAATAGCACTTCCAGGGATAAACAGCTATGGATAAACAGAAAATGTGCTCGGATTGTGAATCTGAGGTCTCATGGTTCACGACCCGTTTTCGCAAAAACACACTCCACAATTTGGGGCCTTGAGTGCACCTATAGGAATAACAGTCAACTCCCATTATTTGTTCAGACAAGAATAGCCCAAAAGTTGGCAGTCTGCACTGTCGACTATTTGCCTTTCTTTTAATCTGTCAGTTCAAAATGAAGGATAGATATGCGCATATAGATAGCCCTTTTTAAACAAAGAATAAGCTCATGCAGATCTCTGTTTTGTGTGTATATGAATAATCGAGGGTTTCGTAGCTCAGAATAAGTGCTGCTCCCAAACTGCCCCTCGTTTGATTTACTAGGTCTGTTCAAAGTGCAGATAAAAACAAATTATTAAAATACTAGCAGAGACCTGCAAAACACTTGCGGTTAATTTTGGTTTACTAGGCCTGTTTAAAATGCAGATAAAAACTAATTATTAAAATACTAGCAGAGACCCGCAAGACACTTGCGGTCAAAATAGTATTGTTACGACAGTGGAAGTCACGCAACGCTGGGAGCATGCGCGCAGGTGTTTCTCGAAGGATCATGAATTTTCCTCGCAACTCTAGTTTGTTCCAGGCACCTTCTTTTTAAGTATATAAGCCCGGCAAATAAAGCCAGCGAAAAATATAGAATTGCATAGATAGATAGATACAGAGATAGATAATTGAGTCAAGCGAACAGTGGGCACCTACCGTAAGTAAAATGTGTGAAGCACTGTGAATTATAGCGTGTGTTTATAAAAGTAGTTAAGTTAAAGTTACTGTGGAAGTTCTGTGTATTACAAAGTTGTATCGAGAAAGAATAAACTAGTTTTATTTAAGAAAGGACTTGTATCGCTGAAGTTCCTCGGAAATAATATATAATCGGAAATTAGCAAACAAGCAGATAAGTAACAGTATGTTTATTGTAACAAAACTTCTTTAAATAGAGGATGTCTAGAATAATACAAAATAATTATAATTACAGACACTTGTCTTAGGCCTAAAATTAGTTAAGCCGTTATTAAGTATGGCCTATTTTTGATAAAGAGATAAATGTACGTTTTCTGCTTTAGTTTAGTTAGGGCCAAACTTTACCATACTGTCAATAAATACATTTATAATGTTATTCAACGAACTAACGCTTGATTTTTTTAAAATAATAAGCCTTTAATTTGTTGTTCTACAAAACGCCTACTAAAGTATTGTTACGACAGCGGAAGTCACGTGACTCTAGTAACACGTCATGATATTCTCGATGGTTCTTGAATGCTCGAGTGTTTACTAGATGTGCGGTATTCTTGTATATAAGACCGCCAAGAAGTGACGTCAACAATGGAATTGAATTGCAGACAGAGATAGACACGGACAATTGAGTCAAGCACGTGAATCGTTCGTTGTGAATTATACCGTTTGTTTAAGTTATAGCGTGACTATGGAAATTAAGTGTATTGCAAAGTTGTATTAAGAAAGAATAAACTAGTTTTATTTAAGAAATGACTTGTATCGCTAAAGTTTCTTTGAAAAGAATTTTTACGGAAAATTAACAAACGAACACTGAGGCGTAACAGTATATTTACACCCACCTTTTGTTCACGTCCGTTGAAATGAAGTGCGCGTACACTTTCAGGACAGATAAAACTGAGTGTTACTATAATAGACATCTACCAACTACTCCTGTTTTGTACGTATGGAATAACCAATGACATGAACCCTTTTTAAATTATTAATGCACCAAAATGTTTATGGCACAACCATGCTGTTGGTTACAGATTTAGGTTCAGCGGTAAGTCTGCAAGCTTACGACTCTAAAATTTGGGTTTTGATACACTTGGTGGGCAATGCTTTACGCTTAACAATAACCAAACCAAGTTACAGATTTCGTAATAACGTACGAGTGGCACAATGAAGATTTAAACAAAAATATCATTATTTCAGTCAATCCCATTAAGTATTTCTGGGATCCCTAACGTATTTCATACACACAACGAGTGAAATCACCTGGTTGCACTCAGTTATTTTCTTCAGGCTTTTTACACGAATTTTTGTAAGAAGTAGAAGAAATATTACTCAATATGATGTAACCCATGAACCCTACCAGTAGTGGAAGTTCAAAGAAATTCCTAATTTGAGTGTTAAATATAAAATCCAAAGACATTTTAGGATAAAATACCAAAATGATATTTCCAACGTCATTTTATCTTAATGTTTTCTTTGCCATTTACTACATTATCATCAATTTATACGAGATTTCCCAAATTTCTTATCAATAATATCCTCTTTTTTGTTGATTTTCACACTCGCCCCCTCCCCACGTGCTCATTCTTATTATATTTTATTTATAATACCACATAGAAAGATATTAAAATAATAAATATAATTTAGACGTCAATAAGATTAAAGTAGGTTTTTGTTATTGTAAAACTTATATTTTATTAATATTTTACATCTTTGCGACCCCCTTTCCCATATAAACTCTCCACGAACCCTTCGGAGTCAAGACCTATAGTTTAGGAAATGCTGATATGGTGGAAGCCATTAGCTCCATAGCACCCAACCATGAGTTAAATAGGTGAACAAGTACGTAAGTCATGTTAACACTAAGTTGGGCGACGGATCAATGTCCTGCAGCAAAGTCAGAAGAACTGGTTAAAACCGGTTCTAGCCGGCGGCGTGAACTTTCGTATTTTATAATGTCAGGACATATATTATTAATAAGGTAACGTTTCTTTGACTATAAACTTATTACTATACAGTAAAATACTTCTAGAAGAAGTAACCCAAAAGGAATAAAGTTGTATTGGAAGTATCCTGTTTGGATTTCATAAATCACCTAAGAAAAGTATATAAAAAGGTATAGCTGTAACGATATACTTTCTGATTTGGGATATTTAGATATTATAATGAAGCTATAATATCATAAAACACAAAATATATTACTTAGCAAATTTTCAATGAATGTTTGGCATTTTCATAAAGCAAGTGCTCATGAAGTACATAAATACCAGTTTCAACCCCACTATAGATATGAACAGTTACTAGTTCACAATAAAAACACTTGTAAGGATTTAGTTTTTAACAAAACACAATATTTCAAAGTTTGAATTCAATTTAAAATAATACTTGCACATAATGAAATTTTTATCGATATTAATATAAAAAAGTGAAGGAATCATTTCACACGATGTAATAAATTGGATGAAACATTTAACCATAAAATTTGAACTTTTTGTTTATGTAATTCTGTGCTATAATGAAATCCTGCACAAAGTAAATTTTGTTTCACTCCAATAATGTAGATATGGAACTGTCTTCATATAGATTTCATGATGAATAGCAGCGATAAGTGAACACACTTTCAACACCATCTTTATACATCCAACAATGATTTTCAATTTTCACATTATTGAATTTCAATTAAGTTCAGTCTATTAAAATCAAAGTTATAAACCTATTTAACGTCAATACTTCTCTAGTATTGGTATTGCAAAACCTTCTCATGTCTCAGCTATTTGATTACCGCGCAGTTTTTACTTTCTCCTCTGTTTGCTGTTGGTTAGAATGTGTTATTTAATTTTTCGCTTGTGTTATAGTGTGTTATATCATGTGAGGTAAACTATAAATAACCGAGGACTATTAAACAACAATAAACACTGTGATAAAAGTCTACTCTCTTCCTGCTCTGAACACAAATAAGTAGCTATAAGATCAACTGGCCAAACTAAACAAGACACCATATCTTCTATATTCAATTGAAACTGATACAGTATAAAATAATCAATAATATTCAACGTTAAACTGGTACACAATTAAAAACATTTTATTTAGGCCTATCTATGGCCTTCAAAAAGTTGAAGACTACGTGTTTCGACGTTACAACGTCATCCTCAGGAGTAAATTACAAGACAATTGCCAAAGTATTTATAACTTATTTATTACAAGTTATAAATACTTTGGCAATTGTCTTG
>NW_013666538.1:287739-290240 GCF_000517525.1 Limulus polyphemus | reverse complement strand
CAAGACAATTGCCAAAGTATTTATAACTTGTAATAAATAAGTTATAAATACTTTGGCAATTGTCTTGTAATTTACTCCTGAGGATGACGTTGTAACGTCGAAACACGTAGTCTTCAACTTTTTGAAGGCCATAGATAGGCCTAAATAAAATGTTTTTAATTGTGTACCAGTTTAATGTTGAATATTATTTATGATTTTAACTTTTTACACAAGTGCCAAAATACTATAATGATACAGTATAATTTATCTCGCTTTTGTAATAAAATGTTACTGCGATTTTCTGAAAAACCAGTTTGATCATATATTTTCTATTTCATCTTCTGTACATACAGTCCATAGGCTCTTATCATACTTACTGTAAGCAGAAACGTCATTTCATAAAGGCTTGAGGTTGGGGAGGGGGAGTAAGCTGACTTCGCGTAGGCCAACAAGCTCGTGAGGTGACCTCCCCTAACTGTAAGCTCCATAATATTCTATTCGTTTTACTACAAAGAAACATCTGATTAGCCAGGACGAATTTAATGTCAACAAAAATAATTCGTTTACGTTGTTACACATTAATATTAAATTTTGATCAAAGTTAGCTATTTACGTGATACATATTATTGCAATAATACAATAAGTTGTGGAACCGTTTTGATGTAGAAACTACAAAGGGAGCGGAACTTGTTATTTCTCCCTCTTTCTCTACGTATGGCGTAAACTGGTAGGAATCCCGATTATTTCTTATCCAGTATCAACAGTAGTTTAAATGATAATTGATGGGTATAGAGTACGAAAGACGTATTAAGGTTTTTGGGTAGTTCTAAAAGTAGGGATTTCCCGCTTCGAGATATGAGAACTTAAGGTAAAAAAAAACGACATTCTCACTAAGCTTAACCTTATGTAGATGAAGCAAAATACTTAGTGGTGGCTCCATTAAATCAATTTAAGGGGGCGTTTTTAGACGCTTTTTTGTCTTTTTTTAATCCTGTAATAATGAATAAGTTTTAAACATGGCCTGTTTAATAAATCAAGAGGCCTTCACTGAAAACTGTTCCCGGAATCCTCAGATTGCATTTTTGTTCAGAAGCTGAGACCAACTAAACTAACAAGATACAAGCTGTCTGTAAACTTCTTCCCTTACCAATTGAACTAACAAGATACAAGCTGTCTGTAAAGCTCTTCCCTTACCAACTGACCTAACAAGATACAAGCTGGCTGTAAACCTCTTTCCTTATCAACTGAATTAACAAGGTACAAACTGTCTATAAACTTTTTCCCTTATCAACTGAACTAACAAGATACAAGCTGTCTGTAAACCTCTTCCCTTACCAACTGAACTAACAATATACAAACTGTCTGTAAACCTCTTCCCTTACCAACTAAACTAACAATATACAAACGGTCTGTAAACCTATATCCCCTAACCAACTGAACTAACAAGATACAAGCTGTCTGTAAACCTCTTCCCATAACAACTGTCACAGTTTTACCCAACCGGAGAGATACGACTACCAGATGTGCATCAGGTCGTTGAGACACCTGTACTGATTGAGAACCGAACCAGGAACCCTCAGCTTACACAACTACTATAATTCAATGTTTATTTATTTACTATTAAGCGTAAAGCTGCACTTTGGGTTATTTGAGCTGTGCTAATCGTAGATATTGAACTCTGAATTTTAGCGCTATAAGTTCTCAAGCTTATCATTGAGCCACTCGGGTGTCACCAAAATTCGATGTGTTGTAATAAAGTAATGGATATTTTTACGACAGCGGAAGTCACGTGACGCTGGTAACACGTAATGACTATCTAGAAGGATCAGGGAACATCATGAATAATCCAGTACTTGCTAGACGCCCTTTATTCCTGTTGTTGCGTCATCGAGTCACATGACTACTGTGACGCAACATTTCTAGAACTATCATGTACTTTGGGGAATGTTCTAGTTCTTACTAGATATAGGGTAGGCTGGGATATAAAAGAGGGGAATGTAATGTGTGTGTGTGTGGATTGTGAGTAACTGAACTGCAGTCGGAATTACTGTTGACGTTCGTTGATTAGCGTTTGTTTTAACGCGATTGTTGAAGTTGAGTGTATCGGTAAAGTTATATTCGGAAAGAATAAATCAGTTTTATTAAGAAAGGACTTGTGTAGCTTAAGTTTCGTCGGAACGAAGTTACGGAAAATAAATTAACAAACGGAGACGTAACAATAGTTTGGATTGTGCTCTTTCGTCATACGCAACTCAATGCATCAAAATGATTTAGTTTACACGCCTCAAAATTTTCTTAAATTACACTGATATCAACTGCAATAAGTTTATAAATTAAAGTGCTACCCTTCATTAAAAAATAATAGTTTTGTTAAATAACTACAGTTTCTCAGTACTATATTTAAAAATTATATCAATAAAGATATAATCAAACCCTCATGTACAGTCCTAGTGAAAGTCGTGTTTTTCTTGGGAGGAGAGTACTTTTATTTAAAATCGTATTATATTATAAAGAAATGGTTG
>NW_013666538.1:234650-286819 GCF_000517525.1 Limulus polyphemus | reverse complement strand
GTTCGTTGATTAGCGTTTGTTTTAGCGCCGATTGTTGAAGTTAAGTGTATCGTAAAGTTATATTCGGAAAGAATAAACCAGTTTTATTAAGTAAAGACTTGTGTCGTTAAAGTTTCGTCGGAAACGAAGTTACGGAAAGTTAATTAACAAACGGAGACGTAACACTGTATATAAGCAGGCAAATAAAGCGAGATAATTAATTGAATAGCAGACAGGTAGATAGAGACAGATAATCGAGTCAAGCCGTAAGTAAAATGTGTAAATCATTGTGAATTATAGCGTGTGTTCAAGTTAAAGTGACTGTGGAAATTCTGTGTATTGCAAAGTTGTATTTAGAAAGAATAAACTAGTTTTATTTAAGAAAGGACTTGTATCGCTGAAGTTCCTCGGGAAGAATTTTTACGGGAAATTATCAAACAAACAGAGACGTAACAATATGTTTGAAGGTCACTGCACACCACTCTGTATCATAATAAACATACTTTAGTAACACTTACATTATAAATGCATTGTGTACAATAAATAGCGACTGGGGTAACAAACGTGTGACAAGAACCACTACTGAGTATTCTGATTGGAAATTTGTTTATCGAAAAACTATCTTCCTAAACAAACAACTATTATTTCAACATGTTCAAGTCAATGTTTTATTCTCTAACTTATTATTAAGCTATATTTTACTCTTTTTTAAATTAAAAACCAGGAATAATGTAGAAATAAGTATATCTAAAATGTATTTTTACATGAATGGAACCACAAGATCTGAAGACAAACTATCCTATTTTCCATAGTGCTTTACAGTACGTATTTTCTATGCATTTTTGTTTATAACACAAATACTGACTCTGCAGCACCCCTCTAGTTCAAAGTCTGAGCGAAGAAGACTAACTCAGTTGTAAGGGCAACAATACGGAAAGATCTAGTCACGTGACACACTATTCTTTCGATGTTAAATTCCCTTCTCATTGTCTCAAGTACAAGCAATTAAACTCTTCGCACTAGATGACGTCACAAGTTACTTAATCGTTCCTCGTGATTATTTACGAAAATAAATAATAATATAAGAAACTTGTTTGAAAGAGAAAAGTGAAACGAACTGCACACTTAAATGTGTATTTAGGTAAACGCTAGCAGATAACTGATAGTTACTGATACTTCCTAAACGCGGGTGTCATCAGGTCACCACGTTCTTTGAATTCATGACGTCACTCCTGGCATCATTTCCAGGCGCTGCATTTAAGTGAAAGTTATGTATGGATGAAAAAAGACGTTTGACTAATTTAGAAATCCACAAAATTTATATTAACTACTTTTTGCATCTCATTTAAACACTGGTGTTTTCCCACAGTTGACAATACCGAATTTAAATGCCGCCATTAAATTCGTAAAAAGAACTATTTGTTGTTTGTGTGCGTTGTGGAGGAATTTTATCAGTCACGTGCTGCCATAAGGCGAATTGTCCAGTTGGCTACAAGTATGGAGTGCATGTTACAGATAAATCATGTTTGTTGGGGAAAGGCTAACATCATCGGCGATACTGTCTGTAGTTACAAGTGTACGTGAGTAAAGTTAATCAGTTTATTACTTTATTAGTTAATTAAAAATTCAGTAAGTCCCGGAGATAGGTTTGTGAGTTTTAAATAATAAAAAGAAAACGTTTGAAAGCTTAAACTGTTAAACTTAAGGTAAAACTGTTGTTCATAATTTATTAATGGAAAATCGACAAATTAGAAAAAAAAGTTTGTGACTGTATCTTGTTAAACATTAAGTTACAAAGATTCCGGGTTATCTTACTTATCTTTTATGTAGTTTATTATGATATCTTTTTGTAGAAAAATACTCTTTTTCTTTTTTTTATAAGTAACAACACCAGAAAATATTTCAGATATGCTGTTATTTTACATTTTATCCATTTTTTATTATTTATCAAATATATAGTTTCATAAAGCACAAAAGTTGGCTAATTCCTAGCTCAAATATAGAGAAAAAGTGTTGTAATTTTTGGTGTATACTGGACTGTTATACACAATATAACAGTTTAAAAACTGTTTACCCACCAATGATTCAGTGGTAACCATGAGAAACTCCAAGTTTAAATTGCTCAGCGGCAAGCTTGAATGCTTATAATGCTAAATTTTACGGTTTGATCCTTGCGGTGAGCACAGGGCAAAAAGTATGTTGTTTAGCTTTGCCCTTAAAGTTAAACAATACGATCGACACAATTTTTTCATCCTGTCCGGATTGTAAAATATCAAAATATTACCTCATAAAATTGTAGCTATTACTCGATTTTAAATGCCTTGACACAACAAAAGATACAGTTTATATATTATAATCATAACAGACCTTATAAAATATTTAAACAATTCCATTGAGCGAATTAAAAAAATGAAATTACACCTAGCCCTAAGATTTACAGCATATAACCATACCAAACAAAACATACAGCTACGTTGAGCTAAGCGTCATACATTCTACAGTAATCAAACCTGTTTTTAGGAAAGGAGTATTATATTCTAAACACTAAAAGTTTTGATTTATTTGAAAACATATCTTAATGATATCTTTTGTGGAAAAATCAAATAATCAATCAATCAAATTGGATCTAAATGAACCAACAGATTGATGGAGAGAATAAAAATGACATTCTTCAATCTACTATTATTATTATTAATACCCACCCTCCGCCTAAGTGTGAGCGGTATAACTTGAATAATGCGTGGGGTAGGCTGCTGCCGGCTGCCTTCCCTGTGGTTAAGTAGTTAAAATTACGGACGGTAGCTTTGCCATATATACAAAATAAAAAATACAAGTTAATCTGATATAGATTTCATTTCTTCCAAAGGCTGTCCCCTCCCACCAAAAAAACACATCAAGTGGTTAACTTTTAGTAAATTGTCAAGGTCAAACTGAATGTCAACTAATTTCGTTATGATGATAGTCGCTGTTGTCAAAAGCGGTTAGAACTTGAGAACAAATTGAGACAAGATAATTAAAAATTGTTACTGTAAAATGGAGAATAGGGATCGTCAAAAATGTACAGAAACAAGTTAAAATAAAATATATTTTCAAGCCTACAATTAGGGACTCTAAAAAAGTAAACAAACTAGGCTGTAAATAGTGTCTACGTTATTTTCTCAAGCTACAAATCCCTATTGGACATGGAAGACGTGTCCTAGTTCCAACGATTACGATATAAAAAAGTTCACTTTACTATGTAACATATATTAAAGTACTGGACAGTTTACAAACGTATAATGCTTACATGATCAGCATCTAAAAAACCTTCGTGAGGCTATATTCTTCAATAAAGGTTTTCTAGTGGATATAAAGTTTTTCCTTTTTAGAAATATGCTGTTCTCCAACTTAGTGATAAAAACAGTAAAATTTGTAATATTAATTAGTATTTCATAATTGAAACAGAAATAACGTGAATTAAAAGCACTCCACGTAATTATAAAAGTGTCGTATTAATGATAATAATAAAAACAGTATATAAAGTATGGATAAATGTTAAGAAATGACGTAAGCATGTGCCTGCTTCCTTGAACTTAGTGAGTACTTATAACCCAAATTAGACCTTTGAAACTTGTTGCAGACGATGTTGAACGTTAGAAGTAACATCTGTTACGGTGTTGAGATAGAATCGCCGCAAAATTTTTCTTGTACAAACAAATCAATGAAGGATACTTTTTTGTTATATGATCAAACTTAGTATTTTGGTGGTGTAATGTGTGAAAGAGTTGGACAACATACAATAAGCTTTGTAAATTACTTACCAAAAAATATCAAAGTGATAATGAATGGAATTAATTTTTTAAATGTTTCAAGAGTGCCCTTTACTGGGCTTTCTTTACTTACACCTACAGGTTCGAGTAGAGGCATGTATAGAACTACTTAAAGTGTTAACTTTTGCAGTATTAGGCTACTATAAGAAATCCCCTGCAATAAGAATTTCAACTTGTATAAACATATTTTTTATGCATTTTGAGTACTGAAAGGAGTGTTGTCCTGGAACCTCATTTTAAATTTTAGTTGTTTTCCTATAAACTTAAAAATTACACCAAATTATCACCAATTTCTAAGATTTTAATAAAATTTGTTACAAGGAAGCAAAGTAAACATCAGTAAACTTCAAAACTCTAGAATGTAACGACCTCGAACTTAGCAGAACAATTTTAAAAAATGCTTATCAACAAAATACAGATTTATCTGATTAACTTACAAACTTGGGTAAATATCTAAACAGGAAAAACATGTAACATCAGTGGTGCGAAGAAGAAGTTGACATCAGAATGACGATCACTTACTCTCTGGAAGTCTCCAGCGCTCGATTCTGTGGCTTCACCAACTTGTTGTTAAGATGGAAAGGGAGTATCTACAAATTTCTTTGGAGAGAAGTAATAATTTTCTTAGTGTGTTATTATGCTCTTAGTGCACTGTATCGGTACATTTTGAGAGGAGCAGAAAAAAGGTATATAGTTTTTATTTTTTTGTTATTGTTAGAGATTTTATTTACAGTTAGGCTTGTTTGTTTGATAAAGTTTGTTAGCAAAACCAGAGTGAAATTAGGTAACAAGGCTTGTTAAACCTAATACTGTTGCACACTGTGATTTTCAACAATCTATTATGTTTTTGTTGTATTCAATAAAGCATTAAAATACAGCTAACTGTACATCGAGTGAAAGATTGACTCGAATATGCATCCAAATAAAATGCTACGTGATTTAATTATAAGATGTGTTCAATGACGGAAAAGTTACGCGTGTTATATCAATACCATCTGAAGCTTGACTTGAGAATGAAAGAAGATGTCAAGTGTGTTCTCCTAATTTACTTTTATGTGGTATTAAATATTCGTTCTCACAGCAGTGAACTTCATATGTAATATACATGACCATCTTTTTGGAAAGTGGAGTGGGGGAGGCAAAATAAAACTAAGTCAATTTAACGTAGCTTTAAATATTAGTGTATGTACACAAATTGGAAAAAATGGGGGGGGGGTGTTCTACCCTGTGTGTTAGGCGCTTATGGTAATGTGCACATTAAGTAATAGCTATAAATGAAAAAGTATAAGCCATATGAAAAAACAACAACATATACAAGAGTTATAAACAATTATAAATACCCTTAATTAGAATAGACCATAAAACCACGCCTGGGGTAACATGCATAATCTTCATTCATTGATATAATTGTAAAACAATTGAATTTTATCTACCAAAGAAGTTTTGAAAGTCACTGATAGTTTCAGTCTTATTTTCACGTAAAATAAAATAAAAAAATTAATTTTTAGATCGCTTAATTTTCCTAAGCTTAATTAATAGAAAATGGTAAGAACATCATATTAATGTTAAAAGTTATATAGAAGAGATTTAATAGAGGTAAACTGTTTTGTTGATTTTTATCATAAATGCTACGTTTATTTTAATGTGTTGATATCATGTATAAATTATTTTTGTAGCATTTTATGGTGAAATGAGGAGGAAAATAACGACAGTTTTGTGTGATGTTTATATTAGCTATATATGCATCTGATGTTGATGTTTTTAGTGAAGAGATACAAAACTAATACCAGATATGGTGAAAAAGTTTTATTCATCTTATATCTTGTGGGAACTAATATTACGTTTACATCGACAAACAAATCTCGAGGAGTTTTGATGGAATTACAGAGGTACAGTAACTTTGAAGGTGTAAAGTCTGTTTTAAATTATCTACCTTAAAATACTGCAGTACATATGAGCTCGCCTCTACTTTGTTTTGGATCGAATTATTTTGGATGGATAAAAGCAAAAAAAATGATATATATAATAACCACTTATTTCAAATGGAAATTTCGTATTAGCATAAACATTGGCATTTTACTGCAATATTTATGAAAAGCGACTTGTTTGTGACATTGAACTTGTCATCCTGTGAAGCTCATGTGAATAATATTATGGTATTGTGCCAAATTTAATTATTATTCGGTATTGTACAGTGGGTGATATTTTTGATGATATTACAGATTACTTTTCACCAAAGTTAAATTGAAAATATAATCTGTGACCTAGAGGACTAATATATTAGGCCTCTACGTGACAGATAAAATTTTAAATTTTACCTTTTGTGAAAAAAAAAAAATCAAAGAAATAATATGCTGTGGAATGTTATAAGACTTTTTATGACGTCGACCACTGTAAAATATGCCATCAAAATAAATATTAACGTTGTTATTGACAGAAAGCTGGCAATTTCGAGGTCGTTCCTCTGAATCGGTAAAACAAACATTAAAGCATCTGACCAAAGCTAACGTTACAGCTTACATCGATGTACCTATACAATAAAATGTGGAATACATTTAACAAGTAATCTCTGACACAACGGCAGTAGAAATGGTAGGGCACTTTGTAGGAATCATATCCGGCATTTAATCTTTTTTTCTTTAAAATCTACAGGAATACGTGTTGTCTTACGAGGAATTCAGATGGACACCGATCTTTTATTGGATAACATTCAAAGAAGTTATGATCGGTTTTTGTCAGTAGAGTTTGGTGATTTTTTTTATCCTAATTCAACCAGTAGTCATGGCACGGTTGTAATATATTAGCAATGGAAAATTCATCATTCCTGAACTTTCTGTGAAACCTGCGAGGAACTGTTGAGACAACGAGCCCAAAATGTTTGTGTTTTTTCTTGTCAAGCTAGAAACAAAGTCGGATTCAAAGCCAACCCACAAATGTCGAGATGTTACAAGTATCGCAGGTGTGGATGCAATCACGATAGCACGTTAGTTGCTCAAAAAGTAAACCGTAAAAGAGTTCAAAGAAGCTTTGACAGAGGAAGTGCTGTAAGCGTCCAAAGAGAAGTACATCTGCGTACAGGAGTGGTAAACTTACGGATGTATCCGACGACTTGCCCTTAAATGAGGAAGGAAGCGAAGACGATTCGGCATGATATGGATCTTGATGATGCGAAGGAGGAAGACAATTCAAGATCATGTAAGGAGCATAGGATACGAAGACTTTTCTGGGTGAAGTATAAGAATATTACAAGGATAAAATAACAGAGGCGTACTAAAATAATGGCGAAATAGCATGAACATGGTGTTCAGGTTGTCCACCTTGGTAAGATAAAAACTGCTCGGATAAAAGAAAACAGCCCCACAAAATGATCCTTGGATCGTGACCTACACTGCCAGTATCTCACTTTCAGGATTCTGGATTTTAGGATTCTACCTACCAAAATAGTTATATTTTCTGCCGTTGGGTCAGAGATTGCTTGTTAAAATCACAGTGCACATTGCATCTTCTGTCCAATAATTTCATAGGCTTATAATGAACATATAAGTAATTATATGGAATACATTTGGTGTAATAAAGGTTATCTACCATACTCTTATTTCTACTTCTAACATTATAATTCCACCATTCAAACATACATCCGGTATATCAGTAGCCCCAATTATTGTCCACACTGGGCCACTTCAGATGATGGACATAAAGCCAAGGACCGGGCCTAAGCTTGTCGGTGAATATTTTATTCCTCAAATCCACTTTACTTAATCTTGAGTATTATAACGATTAACAGTGAGACATCTGATTAAAATGTGAGACGTGAATCAGGCTTTGGAGGACCTCATATGGCCCGTAAGCCGCCTATTGGGGACCATACAATATATAGTTAGCCCAATTCCATAATTACACCTGGACCAGATCATCTTTTGTAACTCAATACTCTAGAAGAAAAAAGGCCTGATTTTTTAAACCATTTATCATAGTTAAGTAAGTTAATGAGATGTTGTTCGAATGGCTTGTATCTATTCTCTCCCTCCCCCCATTTTTTGGGGGGAGGCATACTAGTTTTTGCTTGTGCGATAATAATGTTCCCATTCAATGCAAATGATAACCTAAAAGTGGCCTTCTCAGAGTCTTGAAACAAGTTTAAAATTACCCGCATATTAAATTTTTAGATGTTTGTTTCAAAGTGCCCCTCCCCCAGTGGCTGAGTGATAAATCTGAAGACTTGTAATACTAAAACACCGGATTTCGATACTCGTGATGGGCACAGATAACCCATTATGTAGCTTTGCGCTTAACGTCAAATAAAATTTTAAACTGTACCACATAATTCAAGAAATAAGCAAACATATTTTTCTTCTGTTGTTTATTCTTTAGCCAATATACAGAGTTGCATTCTGAAATGACCAAATCAATGAAGCGTGGCCTATTTATCCCTTTGTTTAAATTTTAGAGTTTTACCGAACCAATTTTATTATAGGACTTACTCAAATTCGGGAACGTGTATTTTTATAGCCCCTGGCGTCGAACAAATATTATAACATTTTAATATAAATACGTTAAAGTTAAGTGGTATTATGATCTACATTCTGCGTAGAGTTTAAGTATCTTGGATGTACTTTATCAAAATAGCAGTGATAAAAAGTGTACATATGTGTGTGTGTGTGTGTGTGTGGCTATATATATATCATAAAGGCAGATTTGGTTGATAATAGAAATTTTTCAAGAAATAATTTAAGACTAGATTCCAAGAAAACACCTTTTTTTTTTCTCGGTGTTCTACATGTAGAGCATTTTCCAAGAAACATTTTAACCCATGTGAATAAGCTTTAACGTTGAAACATGTAAGAATGGGTTTGAAGAGAAAACATCAACAAACAATATGATGTATTTGTGTTGAAAATTAAGAACACGCGTTTCACAAAAAGAATGAAAAATTGCATAACATTAACAAAATATTTTGAAGTTAGTAATTAGAAAAAGTATTTTCTCAATTTTATAGTATTTCTCATGTTGTTGTGGCATGCATATTCTTAATGTTTTAAATATTTTAAGTAAAGCCATTAGTGTAATAAAAAAGCTTTAATAGCAAAATGAATCAATGTCCAAAGACTCAATATTAACTTGTATTTATTAGGATGAAATTTACAAAATAATAAAAAAAGAAAAACACAGGATGAAGACAACCTTCGCTACTGCCAAACTGTTAAGCTTATTTCAAATATCTTGAAGCAAAATAGTCACAGCAGGAACTTCAGAATGTTTGTTTAACCAAACAGTCCAAGTACACAGTTAAAGACATGTGATTGTAGGAAAACTTTAAACCTTCTTTCATCACAGTACTTCCCGTGAAATTTCATTCAAAAATGATTGATTTTCTTCAGCATGAAACCATTTTTAGTGTTTCAGTAGTATGTTTTAAAATTTCTCATGAATCTCTCTAGAAAATAATGAAAGAAGGATTGGTCTATGCATTATTAATAAAGTTATCAATGTTCTTATATGTTTGGAGTTTAAAGGATCTCCGTCAGGATTTCGGTTAAGAGGACATAAGCTTTCCACAGCAGCATTCATTAACCACCATATAAAACGTTATTATCAGATGATGTCGAGTCTGTCTCTGCTCCACCGACTGAATTAAATGTTTAACCGCGGCTGAGCGGTTCTGAGTTTGTTTTTCAAGTACAAACTTTTAACTCGTAGCTCCGTTATGTCATGACCGATTTGAAATCTAATTACAGTTTGGGACTCAGAAGGCCAAACCCTTTCGATTGATGTATTTGACCACGCCAAAGGTCTCTTATATATATTTACTCTAATCCTGCCAAAAGAATTTAAATTTGAGAGTAGGCTGGTAGAGATCCTGATGAGTAATAAAATCGAAGTGGGTATAGGCGCGCCCCACGCTTGGTATTGCTGGCGCACAAAAATATAGCTGATAAAAAGGGAAACAAAGGTTTCATAGATTAATTTATTCTAATCGTGCCTAGAAGAACTTCAAATGCCGTGGCTATTGAGGATTTTCTCTTGTTTTCTCAGAGTTTTTAAAAACATACAATATTACTAACTGAATTTAATATATTGTTACGTCTCCGTTTGTTAATTGATTTTTCCGTAACTTCGTTCCGACGAAACTTTAACGACACAAGTCTTTACTAAATAAAACTGGTTTATTTTTTCCGAATATAACTTTACGATACACTTAATTTCAATATTCGCGCTAAAACAAAGACTATAACGAACGAACGTTAACTTCAACAATACCCTGTGACTGCAGTTCAATTACTCACTATCTACACACACATTATTGTCCCGTCACGTTGTCACCCTCTTTTATATACCAGGCTACCCTATAACTAGTAAATGCTAGAGCATTCGCCAAGGTACAGGATAGTTCTAGAAAATAGGTGGCGCCACACCTGTCACGTGACCTCGATGACGCAACAATATTTTCCTTAATTTCATAATTCAGTAGTTTGTGTGGTAATGGATTTACATTTCCCCCTCCTTTATAATATATAAGTAATAGCTTATTATGTTTAATTTAATGGAATTGATCATTTTGTATTTATGATGATCAAAAAGACACTTCAATATAGTAACCGTAATGGTTTTGTCATATAAACAATGGTAACTGAATCTACAAATTAGAGTTAAAATAATACCTATTATTTTAAGGATATCGGAAAAGACGAAGAAGTATCATCAAGGCCTGACTACAAATGCCTAACCATTTTTTTTTTTTTTTTACTAGTAACAGAGAATGCTGAAGTCTTTATCGCAAGTTGTTCCATTGCACATGTTGTTGAACTTAAGTGTATGTAAATACTGAGAAGATTTCTTCGTTCGATTTGAGATGTTCTTTGATTCAAACCGCTAGGTGGCGTACCGTGGAACCAGTATAAACCTGTTCACAATAGGTACAAGTAAATTTGTAAACAACGCATAACCGCAATAGCGTTCGAGTCAAATATTTCACCTTGATAAAACTTTTAATGTGTAATTCTGTTTCAAGAATAAATTTCATTTTTGAGTCACTTTACAGAGCTTTTAAAATAAGTACAAAAATGACATTCCATCTAGAGCTTGATAACATCAAGAATTATTCCTAAGAACAGTTAGCAAAATTATGGAGAAATACTATCTAAACACTAGTGTTTACAGACATAAATCATTTCTAAAAATAATATTACTGTTTATAGATTTTTGGAATAAAGAAAATATACTGAACATTTTAAAACCTTCGTATCCGCAAATTTCGCTGAAAATCATCTATACACATTAATTACTCTTTAAACGTTATTTACAAGGTGAAAGATTCTATTCCAACACTATGGCGGTCATACATTGTTTAAAAATGTACATTTACCTGTTGTAAACAGGTTTATATTTCCACCTAGCGGCTCGAATCAAAGGACATACCAATCCGAACGAAGTAAATTATCCTACTGTTTACATATACTTCCATCAACTTGTGTAACGGGACACTTTGCGATGAAGACTTGGAAAATTTGGAACGAGGCTTTAACAATGTGTCTGTGTCGTTTTCGAAATGTTAACCAAATCTTTGAATTTTTCTATTTGGTCTTATAACATTTGTATCTCTTCTTCTTTTTTAAATGTCCTAGATATTGTTACCTCGAGAATATTTAAAAATACAAAACAAACTTAAGATGTAAAAAAGGTTGGTTTGAAAAGTTCAAGATTAACAAAAACTAACCTTAAGTGCTAATTTTGAAGTAATGAAAAACTACTGAATGAAGTTCAAAAGATCTGCTTTTGCGGCAAAAATCTAGACATCCGTAATATCCGAAAAAATCAAATCTAGGGTATGTGGATAATATCCATACATTTCATCAGCTTGAAATGTAGTTTATGACTATTGAATAATTGTTTGTTATTGTCAGAAAATTATAATTCAGATATAATTTAGCGTAAGGGAGCATCCATAAAATGTGACTCAAAAAGCGTACGTGGTGGGAGGGGGTCGACAAAAGTATACGTACACTTTTTGAGAAATATGAACAACCTTTTGTGTTTTTCGTAAGGCAAATAACAGACCACTTTTTCTGTTTTCTGGATTTTACATTTTAGTTACTTTTATAATAATAAATTGAAATATACATAAACATATTTTAGTACTTATCTTTAACTTCTTTTTTTGCTTGCCTGCAGAAGAAACTTTAACCCTTGTCTTATTTTATAAAGGTTGTACAAGTACATCAAATATTGACATCATATAGGGGTGGTATGAAAGTAGAAAATGCGCAAATTGGAGCGAACAAGTGTCGATTTATTTAAATATTCTAGTTGAGATTAAGAAATTTAAACGAATTGCCAACATCACTGAGTGGTTTAAGTCAGAGTTGTTAATACTTTTTGCAACACGTTTTATAGCCAAAATAAATTTGTAGTCAAAACGCTTCTGTTGGATTTTTTTATTTTTATTTATTATTTTGAGGGTGTGTGTGTGTCTCTCTCTCTCTCTGTCTGTGTGATCAATAAGAATACGTAGAAGAGAAGGTCTGGACAAAACGTACAACTGTGTATTACAGTATATAAGAGGGGAGGGGTTAACAAAATGATAAATTTTGTCTACAAACTATGTAGATGCTCCCTAAACAAAAAAAAAAAAAAGTTAGGCGTTATCAAATAGCCTTGAATATAATCCTAATGATTTGTGGGGTGAATGCCTGTTTCTTAGTTCATAGGACATTAAAATACTTTTAAACTGAAAGAAAAAAAGAAATTTTGAATCTCAGATAATTACTATAAAAAAAGAAATGAAACTTAAAGGTTTTTATGAATCACATGCCTTTAACGGTGTGCCGAGGAACACCACTACAGAAATACGGATATAAGTATATGTGTTTTGCTTTATGATCGTAGCTGAGACGATGAATTTTACTATGCTTAATGACAAAGTTGAACAATCTCAAGTTGGAAAATCTAATCACAATCAAAGAACTTGCCAACCTACGTAATGAACACTATTATTGTAGGATTACTTGATTTATAGTACGAACACATGTTTATGTATCTCCATGTGTTCTTACGCGTTTCCTTCTTTAGTAAGGTTTAAAGTATTCCCTCGAAAAAAACTTGTATACAAAACGCTGAAAATAAAAATCGGCTCTCTTGGGGCGAAGTCATATTTAACACTATGTATTACATTTCATATAAAATAAAGTATCTTAATAAATTCTTAGCCTCTTTGCTATTCAGCCAAGCGTGTGTCGTAGTGGTAAGCATGCTTGGATAATGAATTCGAGGTTCATTGTTCATCCCGTTCCCTGTAAAAAATAAAATCCCCATTTTGAGGCTGTGAGTCCGCTACAAGACAGACAGTTAAATTTCACTAATCGATTAATGTACCTTAGATTGGTTGTGAGTTTTGCTGATGTTACCTTACAGAAGTGCTAATTCTTAAGTAATAAAAAATTACTAATTGAAGATTTAAATCCAGACTATCAGTTGGAAGTTAAGAGCAGCCATACACGGTTAAACATTTTGTAACTGCTCGAAAACCCTAAATAAACTAACCAACCTTTCTAGCCTTAGCCCTCTGCCTGTGTGAAAATAACATTTTATTCCTTTTTAGAAATTTTTAATTACTTTCTTTTAAAACTCTTATTATGTATGTTTGTGAAAAATAAATAGATATTTAACAAGAGCGTCTAGAATCATAGCCAAATGAAAAAAAATGTATTTCAGGGTGTTCGAAGAAATATCTGTATACTGTGCTGCTTTTACGGATCTCATTCCCCTCTCTTTCGTTTTGGCTTTCTATGTTTCTCAAGTTGTGGCACGATGGTGGGCTCAATACGAAGCAATTCCTTGGCCAGATAGGTAAATATTTTCTTAATATTGTATTTAATTAATCGTTCAAGACGAACATAAAAACGTCTGGTACCCAAAGTAGATAGTAAAGGCTTTTATAAAAAGTTATCTTTCAAAAATATAGAACTGTAGTAATGAAGATTTAACTGAACACAGAAATATTAAGATTAAAGTGTTTTAAGAAAAGTAAAGAAGTTTGGCAGAAGGTTTTTGTACCTCGTGTAGTATTATCACTTAATAAAAACATGCAAGAAAGAAAAGAAATATCGCTGCTTGTTGTATGACATTGTGTCAAGAGGATTTAAAAATAAAAGAGACACGATCTGTAATTTCAATTTTGTCAATGGCTAAAAAGGTCTAAGCTCTGAGGCAGTGTGTGAACCTTTTGTATGGGTAGGATGTCACGTGTGTGGTGGGGGGAGGTGCATTGTTGGGAAGAAACAGTTCGAGCTCTAAATAAATGAATTCTCCTCAGTGACACACATACATCCTTTCTTGCTCTCTCTTCACATATATTGTATAATATATTTAAACCGGTGAGAACAATACTTTATGAGAAGCAGTTTATTTGAGGAGGCTAGGCCTCCTAAGCGTTTTTTCGCTCCCTCCCTGTCTAAACTAAGGCCTGTGGTTTGGAGTCTAATAGCAATAATGTATTAAAATCTCTTCATTCTTCGACTTGCGGTTAACCAGGTTTAATATCTCATTATTTCAGAACGGCCCTGATGATAGGAAGTTTTGTTCATGGTGCTGATGAACGGAGTAGGATGATAAGAAGAACTCTAGGCCGTTATTTAATATTGATGCAGGTTCTCACTTTCCAAGCTGTGAGTACAGCTATCAAGAAGCGTCTGCCAACAGAGGATCACCTATTAGAAGCAGGTAAACCCACAACTTAATGGTTAATTTTGTTTCTCATAAGTATCATGTTTTGCTGTTTTTTTTGTTTTTTTTTATCAGTTACAGTTGTGTCTAGATAAAGAGATGATTTTCTCTGTTGAATCTACGATGAAACTGGAATACTGATTACATTGAACATAAAAATCAATTCATGTAAGGGCACAATTCACTTTCTAGCTTTTCTTAATAAAATTATCTAATGATAGTGAAATTGTATGCACACAGGACCTGTAATGGATCATTTATTCTCCACTAAAAATAATAGAAACATTCATTTCAGGATTATTAAAAATAAAATATCTATTCATGGTGTTTTGAGTCCATTTTACTTTACCATATAGTAACCTAAAGTAATTTAGGCATGTGAATAATGTTATGACATTTTGTTGAATTCATTATTTGATATTATACAGCAGACCAACATCACAGATTCTCTTATCAATGACACCTCTGGTGAAAAAAAAGGAATCTTTAACATATATATACAAAATATCTATTTGAACTTTCACAAGTAAAACAGAATATAAAATTCAAAAATAAGGCTCATCAAAATAACTTTTAACTCCACAATATAACCTTGGCAGAACAAATTGGGAAAAAGAACCAGAAAGTAAAAAGACCTAACTTTGAAAATTAATGACAAATATATTTTTGATAATATAACCCTTACAAACCTTCTTATTAGAAGTAACTTTTAATACTTTTAACCAAGTTTCAAGTAATATCCAATCTATTCTCTTATTCCCAAGCATCTGGCACATCAGTTTCTTTTTTTTGAGTAGTGTTACTGGACCTAATTGTCCATCCACACCAGGAGACAATAGTCATGAAGAATCAGAAGCTGGAACAAAGGTTAGTATGACTAAATGAAATTGTTAAAGAGTATGAAGAAGTGAACTATCTTTCAAAACATTGAAAGCAGGTAATACAATTATGTGTTTATATTTTGGAGAAAAGGTGGTTACATCTACTATAGTAGAAAGCACAAAAGATAGGACTGGATGTTTTAATCTTTCAGTAAGACATTTTTTGCAAGAACAAGAAAGCGGGACATTATAAGAAAGATGGCATCTGAAGTAGTACTACAATTCTGACAAGAGGATTCCAGAATCTGAACATTGTTTAACATCGATCTAAGACCACACAAAGGTATAGTCTGGAATAAATTACATCTATCAACCTATTTGAAAGAAGGAGAGAAGGCTATAAAAGAAGAAGAAATATACTAAGAGTGAAATGTTTAGACACGTAAGAGGTTTCTGGAGGATACTGTGAGTGAGTAAGCTCAACAAACAAGAGCTGATGAAAATCCTGATTGGCGTAAGAGAGTGATACAATATCATTTTGTGAAATAAGAATTGCAAGGTGACCAACATGCTCATTGCCATAAGTTCCCTACTGTCCAAAGAGCAAGCACTAGGAGGTGGAAAAGGTACAGCTTGGAGAGTGCTGAGAGAGGCAAAAAAGAAAGCAACATGAGAAACTAACTCCCTAATTAAGAACCCAACTAAGGGACAAGACCATAACTGTTCTCTAAAAATGCAAGTAGAATGTGAAAGTCTAAGTGGTTTAGAAATTCCAATAAAACAAACACAAAATCTACTTGTATTTGTTCTGATTACAGGGTTGAAGGAAGCATCTGTATAAATATGTAAATAATTTGCATAAACATAAAGAAGTTTGTAATAACATGAAAGGAATTGAACTTAAAGAAAAATCTACACAGGGTTCACTCCAAAACCATGAAGAGTGGAGAAATTCCAAAAAGCCAAATGGTTTAGTTGTCTGGTGTAATCAAGGGAAGTAGAGCTTAGAATATTTGTACACATCAACCATACTAAAAGTAATTCTCAACTCAAATGGTAAAACTTCATATGAACAAAACTCTTGACAAATGAGGAGAGATCATACATGCCCAAGAAAAAGTTATGACACAAATGGAGTGCAGGTTCAGAGGCAACAATTTGTAGAGCAGAAAATAGAATGCACTTCAGGGTCCCTAAGAAGATATGAAAAGTTGTAGACTGGAAAAAATCTAACTGAACCTAAAAAAAAAAAAAAGGGAGCACAGTGTGGTAAAAAAGACGCATCCAGAATCAAGTTGGAATCAATTAAAGGATCACTAAAAAAGAAGTATTAATGTATCAGCACCCCTAAGAAGAACCTATGACAGTACCCACTAAGATGAGACATTGGCAATATTTGGCAGATAAATTTTTATTTAAGTCCAGCAAGTGAGCTGTTGATCAACATTGACTCCAAATTGCAATTGGCTGTCACTTTCAAAGTGTTGAATAATTATGCTCAAGTGTGCTTCAGTGGTTGGAGAAAATAAAATACCAATATTTTAGAGGTTCAAAAATTAAACCTTCCAGTTAGAGGCTTAAGAAACCATTGCAATTAAATTTTCCTTTATTGAGGATCATACAATTCCAATATTTCTTCCTTGCTTCCAGGTAGCAACATAATTTTTTGAAATTCCTGCTGAAACACCACAACATAGAGTTTAATATCATATAACATAACATTAAAAAGAGTGGGACTGAGTTTGGAGCCATGGGAAACTATATTATATTGCTGATAAACAGAGGTTTAAGTGTTGTTGATCTGAATGTAGACAGTTTGCTAAGGTGAGAAAGTTTTAACCATCATATATGGTCCCTGTAATCAAGACCATAGAATTTCCAAAGAAGCTCTTGGTCCATACAGAATCAAGGGCTGCATTGGTACCTGAGAAAACTATAGTGGATATTCCTTTGTTAACAAAGCTATGATAATATATTATTGTAGGTATATGAGACAGTAAAGGACATTTCCTCCTTTTTTGTGACCCATTAATGTGAGAAGTTATTGTTTTCCAGAGTATTGGCAACACAAGATGATGAAAGGAAACCCTTAGCACTTCTTTGGACTTTGCAACAGGTAGGACCTCAGAGTGTTGAAGTCGAGCAGCACAATCAGTAATTCAGCCAACATTATACAAAGTAAAAAGGAAAGTCAAGGAATATGGACTTAAATGTTGCAACAAGGAATTAGAAATAGTGTCACTAACCAGTGCAGGGTCTTTTGGATAAGAGCAGATTTAAGCCCAGAAATAGTAATTGAATGTTTAAGCAATCCAAGGAATTTTATGCCAAGTCTTCAGAAGATAAGGGAATTGTGTGGTCTTCTTGGGTACACCATTGATACCAACTTTTGAAAGTAGAAATCTGGCAAAGTGAGTGAGTTACAATAGGCTTATCCTCACCAATCCAAGTAACATTGCATGATGGTCAAAATACCTGGGTAAAATATTGAAAACATTCCAAACATGGAAAACTGAAGTATCATTAGTGAAAGAAAGTTGAACAGAAATCTCTCCATCTAACACAACTCTGGTTCTGAAGATAATTTTTAACCTGAATAAATGGTTTGTTATATGATATCCTTTTAAACAACAAGACATGCGTGCATGAAGGACGATAAGCGGTACATTCGGCATCTCTTCACCAAAGCACACTGGGGTGAGACAGGCCACAGGGTCTAGTCAGGTGAGAGGTAAAAGTAGCAACCTCAATTAGTAATTCTGTGAACTGGTTGGCATCTGCAATAGACACTAGAGATTGTAACTTGGAGTCCACATAGGAAGAGTAACTACTCCAATGTATTTTAAAGAATATATACACTGGAGCATATCTCAATGTTCTAGTGATTGTAAGCGATACTGTGACAAGGTGGGAAATCATCATTGCCAAAAGTATCAACTACCACACTTCAAGAACATTGACTACTTAAGTAGGGTTGGATAATCATAAGATCTAGACAAGGAAGTTTTCCATAATGCAGGTCTGTATAGGTGGGCTGCCCATTATGAAGGAGAATGTGCTTTTCCGTAAATGCTTCCAGGAGTCACCATATTGTATCAGATTAAGTCAAGCCCCAAGTGCTGCTATGTGCATTGAAATCACCACATATATAGTGAAAAATCTGGTAGAAGAGAAGCAGGTTTTTGGAAAAAACAATTTTTTTTTAGCATCACAAATGTCAGAAATAGAAAAGGAATGAAATTTGATCATCCATGGACTCAAAATGAGAGATCTGCCTTAGCTATAGATTAAAATTAGATGTCATGTCTTATTAAACATAAGCCACCATGAAATTGCACTATATAATCAACATGGTGAACAGCATAACCAGAAAAATAAGAAAGAGATTGGTGTAGCATTGATTTAATTATACTTATGTTATGAAGAGAAGTCCAAGTAGCAACATAGTGTTTGAATTCAGCACTATGAACTATGAAACCTTGGGCATTCTACAGAAGCAAATTAAAATACACCACCATGATTCTGCAATAAACTACGTCCATCTTAGAGAATCAAATCATTAAAACTCGCATATTTCTTGGCTGCTTTTGTTACAAGACATTCCATGTCTTGCAGATCGTGTAAGGAGCTTTTGAAAGTTTCTGCTATAAATACAACAAAAGCCAAATAGGAGAAAATCATATCTGTCAAGGTACCTTTTTCCACAAAAGGACATCAAGTTTAACTTTTATTATTTCTGCCTTTGAAGAAGGACTTAGTATATTCTGAGAAAGTAAACTGGCATAAGAAGTAGTGAGAGGCTTAAGAAATAAGACTGCTGAGATCCTTGTTTCAGCTCAAGTAATGTTATTGACTGCCCTAAGTTTCTCCATTTCCATTGCCTCAAGAGTTTTAGACAATGACAGTTATTACATTATGTAGTCATTGTTGAACATTCATCACAAGAATGCTGCAAATAGAGTACCTCTGGTGACCTTAGCACAAGAAGGCAATATTCATGAAACAATAACACCTATAATACTGGGTTAGGTTAAGTACAAAGAAGCAGAACAGGAAATTTTTCAAATCCAGCAATCACTGAATGAGGAGGATCTGTACCTATACAAGTGATATCAATACTTTTAGTTTCCATAAGATTACTTATCAATCTTTTGAGAAAGATGCTCAACATTAAAAAACTTTTGACCCTGGCTAGAGTTCTTTGTGAACGTCTACAGGACTAATGTCAACAGAGATGCTTGAAATCACTCCACAAATTTCAACAAGTGAATGAGGATAGTAGGCCTGATCAGTCCAGTCCTCAAGTGCAAGAAGACTAAATAAATGCTTAGCAAATTGAGGTTTCTCAGCTTCTAAAGCAACTCCACCATTGGCTAGTTTATGAAAATCCAATTGATAAGATAGGAACAACCACTTTCAAAGCTTCAGAGAATGTAAAGAACCACTTGTAGGTTAGAAGTGTCTTAGCAAAAAATGAGTGAGCACAGTGCCAAGACAGTGGCAGCAGAAACTGAGGCTGTGGAATCTTACAACCTTAGCAACACCCCTCCACAATGACTAAGCAGTAAACTCAAAGTCTTAAAAATCTAGTTTTGTTACTCCTAGTGGGCAAAGATAGATCATTCTTTATCTTTATGCTTAAATACAAACAAACATCTTGGTTTTCCTTGAGCAAATCTAAATAAAAACAACTCTTAAAACATAAAGCATAAAAAACCAAACCGAGATAACTGAAATATAATGAAGCACAAGTAAACTTAGGTTAAACTCTAAATAAGTCCAGGGGCTACTTAAGGTAAAATTCCTGCTTGTTTTATAAAGATATAAAACCAGAGCATGCTGTTCATACCTTAAAATTAATGAAAATTCCTGAAACAAGGTGCATCAATGTTAATATTAGAAAGAATTACAAGAAAGTGAAATTAGATATAGATAATATGTAGTGTAAAATATTAGGTTTAGCTTAAAAGGCTTGGCACATCAGCCCCAAAGATTCTTTGGCATCTCATTCCTCTCTGTTAACTCTCAAAACTTCTGGTTTGCCTGTTTTTTTTGGCATTACCATATGGCTTCTCTTTCCTTGCATATCAGTTGTCACTTCTCATTTATACTTATATTTTCTACCAGTTCAATGTTTGACAATTATTGGATATTGAAAAAGCATTTGGTCAACTTATTTATATCGAATGATATACTAGTTTACATAAGGCCATATGCTAGAGCTACCATGGCAAAAGCCTAAGTACTATTACTCTGTTAACTTTAATGGGGTATGAGCCAGCATTGTGCATAAACAAACTCAAGTAAAAGCTTAACTAAATTATAGAGGAAATGTTACATAAATATTCTTTATAATAATCAACAGTGAATGATGGAATACAACCTCATGGACTAAACTTTGCTGTGGTAAGTTCTGCCATATGTTTTGAAGCTCAAATGTATATTATATAAAAAGTGTAATGAACATTTACAAAAACACAAAGATAATGAGAAAAATTAGGGTCATTAAACTTTGCTGCAGGTAGAGTTCCTCTCTAATAGGGGCAGTACTTGCTACATGACAGAGGAGACAGTTGCCAATGCCAGCCCTTGGTTTGCTACCCAATTCCCTTGACTTTGTAGGATATAATATAATCACATATAAAATGGTGGAGGTTTTCTTGACAAGTTAATAAAAAAAGTACAGAGAATATATGATATTCTGACACTACTGTGCCTCCCTCTAGAATTTTTCTGAAATGACACAATTGCCCTCTCAGAAATAGCAATAATACTATTTATTATAAAAAATAAGAAACACATTAACCTTCACACTATTATATGTGCACCACACAAAACAATATCCCCATATAATATGGATTGCAGCCAAACATAAAACAACATACATGTACCAAGAACTTTGTATATGTTTATATAATGAATGCCATATCTTTGCCTTACAGTTTGGGCACAGGACAGGTAGACTATTCAGTGCCTGTTCTGTGAAAGTGGGTTTTCTTGGGGTACTCCCATTTCCACCCACAACAAATTTTACGGTATTGGATTTATTGAACCCAGTCAAGGCATCGGATTTATAGATCCCTGCCAATCTGTGACCCTGACTATGGGCCATTAACCTTTGTCTTTATTGAAAATGTTTTAAATCCGGGATGTCAGCCTTGGCACCTTCACTTTGCCATCTTTTCCTTTACAAGTTCTCCCTGAAAAATTTAAATCTTAAGTCCCTTCCAAATTTAATAATCTCAGCCCACAAACTATTAATCAGAAGCTCCATTTTTAATGCAGTTATTAAAAGCCCACTTTAGATAAACGTAATCATCACAAGTGGGGCGAAGGGGGGATACTAATATCCCTAAACACCCCAGTTGAGGAAAGTTTATTTCCTTTTAAAACTAAACACCTACCACGATTAAAATAATAAAAAAATTATTGTGAAAAATTGACTAACTTTTATACAATTTTTATACATATTTCTTTTAATCTAGACTTTTAAAAATCCTATAATAAATTTCATAGAGCAGTTATCTTCCTTCTGTACATAATCATATTTTTTTGAAATTTTGTATGTATATTAATGACTTTTTTTCTGTTAGTACCATTTACAGGCTTTTCACTGGAAAGGTTATTTTTTTCTGTGTGATACATACACAGCTGGTTGTGAAGATGAAACCGTAATATTTTTTGTCTTAAATCATAATAGTACTTTGAATTCATAAAGCAATTTTAAACATTCACATCCTGATGTTTCTGAACATGTTTCAGAAGAATATTTTTATTGTATTTGGTCGAAATGTTTTTTGGTTGAGCCATGAAATAATTATTAAGTGAATAAATAGCAAGAAAGATTGGTGGTTTGCACTGAACAAATTGTATATATGGGTATTGGAAACTGACCTGCAAGGTTGTACAGTGCAATTATATGATAAACACTATAGAGATTTAAAATAAATACTTGCAGATTAAACTTTTGTTAGTTCAGTCATTTTTATGCAATTTCCAATTTAAGAAAACAATTGCTTTTACATTTTTTTTTAAGTGTTATAATAGTTTACACAGAGTTCTTTGCACTCTGTTTCCTTAATTAGAAACATCTTGGTATTTAAAGCAACCCTTTTGTATTCTACAAATTCCTTTATTTCAGGTCTAATGACTGAAGAAGAAAAGAAACAGTATGATAAGTTAAAGAACCAACTAAGTACAAAATGGTGGCTTCCTGCTCAGTGGTTCTCAGCTCTAACAGTAAGAGCTCGAAAAGAAAGGCGTATTAAGGATTCCATTCAAATGCAAGCTCTACTAAATGTAAGCTGTTATACATATGCAAAAAATAAATGTGTACAATAGTAATGGTCTAAAGTGATGTAAATATTAAAAAGATAAAATACTATCTTATGCTGAAAAGAAATCTTTGGTTCAAGCTAGAAACTCAACTTGGAGATACCTGTTTCAGTTTTGCATAAAAATACTATTCTTTCTTTAACATTAATTTCATAAACAGTATTGCTTGAATATTTAATACATAATGTATGTAATATATTTTTATTATTGTTCATTTATTTATGATATATATATATATATTACATTCATTATTTTCATTGCTAGCTTAGGATATGTAATTAGGACTAATCTCTTAAGATTATGGCTAACATTAATGATAACAGCAAGAGTTTCTAACTGATGAATTGATACATTTTACTCATTGTGTGTATATATATATATATATATTTGCTTTTTAACATTGCAGGTCCTAGTTAGATAAGCATATTAAGTAAACTACATTATTCAATGAGCTATTTTTAATTCTAATTTATGTGGGTAGCTTGCTTTGATCAGAAATGACTCGTAATTCAAAAAACACCTGTACATGAACACACTGTCAAATCATAAGTATGTAATTGTATTACTTTTCTTTTTTTAGCTTCTTAGAAAAGCTGGCATTTTAGTTACTGATGATGATGTACTATGTGAAGTTTTAATTTCATTAATTAATGTTGGAAATATTTTGCTAAGCTGTTTAATTTTTCACAGGAAATGCTGATGTTCCGAGGATTGTGTGGTACAATGTTAAGTTATGATTGGATAAGTTTGCCTTTAGCTTATACACAGGTGAGTAGATTAACAAAAAAGTAACCTGTTAATATTATATTAATATGTTATGTTTTTCTAAGATAAATGTGTGTCAGATTAAATATATATATATTGGTTTACCAATGAGTGATAATAATATAAAAATGTGCTTTCTAGTGTGAATTTTTTCTGAAAAGTTATGGTACAAACGTTTTTCAAGAGAGTGATAATAATACTTGCCTGTTAAATATCATTTAACAGTGTAAAATACATTTACTTCTTTATGTATCACCTTCTGGTCATGGAAATTGCTCTGATAAATGACATCTTGTCAAAAGTCCCACGTGTGGAAGGTGATACCTCCATGACCAAAGAAATATCAAAATTTTTCTTAATTTTTCATTATTTAGATCTTATGCTGATCTATAGTTTACAAAAATAATATAGACCCAAATGAAGTAGTACAATAACTTAATTTTCAAAAGTTATTCAAAACATAATGGTGACTTTTCTCATGAATTGACTGTTAAAAAAGATACAACTAAATATTCATGAGTCTATCAAAGATATTTTTCCAACACCTGAACATGAAAGAAAAAATGTGAATGGAAATTATAAACCAGAAGAGACTATGTTAATAAAGCAGAAAGAAACATGAACTTAGACATAAAACTGATTTAAAATGGACGTATCAAATAAATACAACATTGAACAAACAAAAACAGCAAAAAGGAAAACTTAAAAACCTTTCAACCCTTTTCAGGAAAAATAACTTAAACCCAAGGTTTACAAACATTTTGTTTTTCTTCTTCTTGTCATTAAGTGTCAGATTTTATGTATGAGCCAAATTCTTTACAGTAGGTTTCTATGACTTGTTGATGATAAATTCCAACAATAAACAAACAGCACACAGTCCACTTGTTTTAAAATAATATATTAAAGCAAATCAAATGTACATAAAAATATTTGTTACACTGTAAGTTATCACAGGTGTAGCCAGTGTAGCTTTAAATAATTGTCAATTATTTGTTGTTGTCAAAGTCCACACAGGCTGGTTCAGTTACTTTAGAATACACCTGACAAGATGAATTATTCCTCTTGCTCTGTTATTACAATACTGTACCATTTGCACCTATGGATGTATGCAAGGGGCTGATGATTCATCTAGATGAAACTCCTTCCCATAGAGGTAGTTCTGGAATTTCCAGATGACAAATATGATGGCCAGACACTCTTGTTCAATCACAGAGTAGTTCTTCTCACTACTCAACAACTTTTTACTGATGTACATTATGGGAAACAGTCTGTTTACATGCTCTTGCAGAAGTATTGCTCCTATTCCAACATCTGATGCATCGGCCTGAACAATGAACGGCTTGTTGAAGTCTAGCATTCTAAGAATTGGTGAACTTCCTAACATGTTCTTCAACTTCTGAAATGCCATTAGCTGTGGTTGTTCCCACCTCACCTTGTCCAGTTGGCATTTCTTGGTATAGCAACTTCAGCATATTCTTATAGTATCCTGATAACTTGTGCTTGGTCGTCAGAGCTGGTGTATGTTGTATGCAGGTTAGCTTCTCCTCTTCCATGGCTATCTATCGGTCGCCCACCTTGTGTCCAACAAAGTCCAGCACAGAATAACTGATGTAGTACTTAGATGGTCAGACCTGCTGCCCTCACTTGCCTGGACAGCACTCTGAGCTTATTCAGATGGTCTTCCCATCTGGCTGTGTGGATCAGAATGTCGTCCATAAAATTCTCGATGTTGGTGGTTTTGTGCAACATCTTTCTCATCATGAGGTTGAATGTCACTGCTGAGTTGACTAACCTAAACGGCATCCTCTTGAACTGGTAGTATCTGTCTGTTGTCACAAAGGCTGTTTTCTCTTCAGATTCTATCTCCATTGGAATCTGCCAATAACCTTTACTGAGGTCGATCTTTGTAAAGAACTTGTCCCCATTTATTTCATCATGATAGCCTCTGGGTTGCCCATGGGTTTGGAGTCAAACTTTTTCATGAGGTTCAGCATCTGGAAATCTATGCAGAAGTGGTATGAGCCATTAGTCTTCTTCATGACTACCACTGGTGAACAGAAGGCTGAATTTAAAGGCTCAATGATTCTGGTTTCTAACATTACTTCAGCTTCTTGCTTGATCAGGTCTCTTATCACACAGGGCATCTGGTAGGGCTTCACCTTGACTGAATCCCTGGTCGTGATCTCGATCTTATGTTGCACAAGGTCTGTCTTGCCTGGTCTATTTGTAAAGACTTCTGCATAGCTCTTTTCTCTGCTTGCTAGTCAGTTCTTCACTGATGTTGACGTCTTTCTTTGTATGTCTCATTTCCACCCAGCAGTCTTAGGTCTAATAGATTTTATCTTCTGTAAGAAAATCACCATCTTCTGGTTCTGTATCTATAACAGCCACACCTGCAATGTCCATCTGTGCCTCAATAGCTGCACCCATTAGGTCTTCTTCCCTCTTCAGGTATCTCTTCAACAGGTTAGCATGGTAGACCATAGTCTTCCTATCAGCTTTCACCTTATAGTGCATTCTTTTGACCACTTCCTGCACTTCAAAAGGTCCCTTACACTGCAGGGTGAGTTTCTTGTCACCCACAGCAGAACCAAGACTTTCTGTCTAATCTTGAAACGTTGATTTTTGGCCTTTTTGTCATAGAAGTGCTTCTGACTGCATTGAGCTGCATACAAACTTTCTTGAGCAAGTTGACAGGTCTCCCCCAGTCTGTTTCTGAGGTCTAACATATACTGGTGTGTGTTCCTCACTTCTGTCTGTACTTCTTCTGTCCAAAGTTCTTTCAGTATCTGCATCAGACCTTGTACTGTTCTTCCATACAATAACTTGAAGGGTGAAAATCCTGTACTTGTTTGTGAGACTTCTCAGTAAGCAAATAATACTGCCTGCAGTCACATGGCCTCTCCTGGCACATCTTCTTCAGCATACTCTTTAAGACCCTGTTAACTCTCTGACAAAGTCCATAACATCTGGGGTTCTATGGGGTAGTAAAGAGCTGCCTGGAGCTAATCAATTCTGAAGTAAATTGGGTCCCTTTGTCACTCAAGACTTCTTTTGGATAGCCTACTCTGCAGAGCACTTCCAGGAGGGCTTCTGCTACTCTCTCCGTCTCTATCTTCGGCAATGCTATGGCTTCTGGGTAATTTGTTGCATAATCAACTACTGTCAGCACATACTGGTTCCCTTTGTCAGATACAGGTACTAGTGGCTTTATCAAGTCCACAGCTACTGTGCTGAATGGCTCTTCTATGAGAGGCATCTCACACAGTGGCACCTTGGCTGCCTTCCATCTAGGTAGTGTTCTTTGACAGATGTCACATGATCTGCAAAATCTGGTTACATCTCTGATGACCCCTGGCCAGTGGAAGTTTTTGGTGATTCTGTCTGCTGTCTTCTCTACTCCTAGGTGTCCTTCCACAATCGACTCATGAGCCAACTTCATCATTTGAATCCAGTATTCTGTTGGCACTATCATCTGTTTAACTCCCCCAGTAGAAATTCCTTGATAGATCCAGTACAGCACTCCCTTCTGATTTTCTGTTTTGTGCTTGACTTACTCCCAGGTACTGTCCCAAAGTTTCTGCAGTGAAGGATCTTCCTTCTGGACTACTTTCAGTTTTGTAGACCTACATATGTGATGTCATCTTTCAAGATTTGCAGAGGCTTCACGTCTTGCTTGCTATTCTTTTCTTGAGCTCTTGTGGTGACTACAGATGCCTGGTTCTTTCAAACTTCTACTTCCTGGTATATTGTCAATTACCAAGTCATAGATATGTGCCTTCGTACACATGGCTATCAAGGTCTGCCACGTAGTATGGAGTGTCCACCTTTATTCTTGCTTTGGTCATTTTCTTATTGTCTCATCAATCACACACACTGATGTACCTTGCCTGTCATCTGGCTATCAGATACTAGACTAGTTCTCACTGCTGCACTGCTACACCCATTGTCTTGTAGGACTTTCACTTTCTTGTCCCCGACATAGCCTTCATCTACCAGAATGTTGTGGTTTGTTGGCACTTCTTGATGTTTGTCACATGCTCTGATCACCACAGGCACTGTTGACCCGTTTACTAACTTGAGCTGACCATCACTTATGCATTGTTTAACCATAGTGACAGCACTTTCTTCTCGTGGTGAATCTGACGAATTGTCTCTATTATATTAATTTTGGTAGCAGCATCCATAGTGACAGTCACTCTTCTTTTTTCTTGTCAGGACCATCTTTGTAGGTAGCTCCAGCTGCTTTATGTTGAGATTTCTGCTGTTGCTTGTTGGTGACAGAATTGCACTCACTTGCAATGTGCACCATTTTATAACAAGCATAACATCTCTTCTCCCTTTTGTCAGTTTGCTCCTTGTCACCTTTGGTGGCATCCTGCTTCTGGTCAGCCATCCCTGTTTCAACTTTGACTGGTTATTCTTGGACTTGCCATTTATACTCCCTCCATGGGCTTCCATATACTGTTTTGCCAGCTTGATCATCTCATCCATGTCTTTCAGTGCTCTCTTTTTTTTAGGAACAGCGACATGTCAGTTGAGCACATGATCATGAACTGTTCATTTATCAGTAGATCTGTCTTTCAAAACTATCTTCACACTTGACCATGTCAGTCTACTTTGTGAAGTATTGCTGTAGACATGCCACAAACTGAAATACAGTTTCTCCACTGTTAGATTTGACTTCTCTGAACTTCTGGAAAAAACCTTCCTTTGTAAGTTCATAGCATTTCAGTAAGGCTGCTTTTAACTGGCATCTTCTTATGTCATACCCACATACACTTGTAGGCCTTTTCCTGTGAGAAGGGGGCTGAGACAGACTGCCCAGTCACATTTGCCCTAGTTCTGACTTTGGGCAAATCTTTCATACCTCTCCAGGAAAGCATCCATGTCATCTTTCTGTTCAACAAAGTTTGGCAGCTTGGGTTAGTTGGCCCTGATCCCATTGTAATTCTTGGGTCTTTCCTCTTTATGTTGGATGAGCTTGGTGATATCAATTTGTGCTTTTATTCTCTCTATTTCCTGTTTCTCTCTCTGTTTCTTTTTTTTCTTTCTCTTTTTCTTCCTCTCTTTTCTGTCACCACTATTCTCTCTCTCTCTCTGTTGTTTAACAAATTCTCATAGTTTGCCATCTTTGAGCCCAAGTCAATTGCTCATCTCTTTTCAAAGTCATCTAATACGGTTATATAGTGTGGTTTTTGACCTCTACAATATTTCTGCTAACACTAGAGTTGTGCATATATAGGTCCTTTTGCCAATGTTATTTATGTCTACTTCTACTGCCTTTTACCACTGTAGATCTTGGCTGGCTCGGCACTGTCAGGTTTTATGTATGGGCCAGATTCTTTGCAGTAGGTGTCTGTGACTTGTTAGCAATAAATTTCCACAATAAACAAACAGCACACAGTCCACTTTTTAAAAATAATATATTAAAACAAGTCAATTGTATATAAAAATGTTTCTTACACTGTTGGTTATCACAGTTGTATCCAGAGCTTTAAATAATTCTATTTTTCGTCAAAGTCCATATGGGCAGGTTCAATTACTTTAGAAAACAACTTGACAAGACAAATTATTCTTCCTGCTCTGTTATTACAATACAGTCCATGATAATTTCACTTTAAAAATTGCTACTATATGCTCTTTATTGCTAAACTCACAATCACACAATCTAGACCTAGCTATAACGAACTAAACTTTTGATGCTTATTTATACCTTGATAGAGGTCTAGAAAATTCCACACACTACTAGATATTATGATACAATAATACTCAATCAAAACAATGAGAAAAACTCGTAAGGTTCTAGTAACATGACACAATAATATAACAATCACCAATTCATAATTATTAAACTACACAATGTATGGTTCTTAAAACAACTTGCCATAAACTATCACTTCTAACAATCATGATATATAAACTAACTAAATCTCTCATTAAACTGAAACAGTTGTATATATCTAACATTAAGGGATTAACAATTTTTACAGTTCACTGTGATATACAATGTTTCCAAATTTCTCTTTTCTAGGATTTGAAAATATTCTCTATTGTAGGGTTTACAGAGTTTCTACTTTTTTTTTTGTCCATGAATGTAGGAAGCTTATCTCTTCTATAGCTGGCCAGGGTTTACAAATTCCTAGTTCTATTATCTTTGAATTTAAGAAATTCACTATCTTAATAGGGACCAGGATTTATAGTATTTGTTTTTCTTGTTCTTATGATTTAATAGCATGTATGCAGAGGATTTTAGTATATGTGTCTGAATTATTTTGGGATGAATATTTGAAATAAAAGTGTTATTTTTTTTCGTGCAATTAAACTATTTAGACTGTCTTATAATAAGAAACTACTGAATTTTTTTATCATATTTAATTTTTATTTGATTTTTTCTTTAGTACTTGTTTTAAGTTTGAAGAGTTAATCTAGAGAATTATTGATGAATAGTTGTGATGTAATCTTTACTTATCTAGAAAACATTTAACACATTTCTTCTTTCTTCAAGTCAAACAAATAAGAGTTAACTTGTCTCCATTTTATTTGATTCAAAGTATTTGGTAAGGATTTGTTGCAGATACTACAAAATATCTCAAGAATATTTGATAAACAGTCTGACTAAATTATAACTGTATTTTTCAGGTTGTTACCATAGCAACGTACACATATTTTGTGGCTCAGATTATGGGTCGGCAGTATTTGGATCCTGAATTGGGCTACACGGGTTATGTTATTGACCAATATGTTCCTGTTTTCACACTGCTACAGTTTTTTTTCTATGTTGGATGGCTAAAGGTGGGTCAGTGAAAAACAAAACAAATGGTCTTATAGTTATCATCACCTAAAAATAATCAGAGAAGCTGTTACATTGTGATTTATTAGCAGCTGAGTAACGTCTATGATGTTTGAAACTAACAAGTTATTCATCCTTAAATAAGATCCAACAATTCTTTAAACCAGTTGCATTGACAGAGGTTTGATACTTGTAGCTAGAACTAGGACTGGTCAGTATAGGAGAATTAATATTGTATAGTAGAAGTACCAGTTTCTTTATGAATTTTGTTTCTAATTTGTTGTATTGATATACTCACTTAGAATTGTTACTCTGAAAACCAAAAGTAAGTATTTTTTTTTTTAATAAGGTGGCAGAAGAGTTAATTAATCCATATGGAGAAGATGATGATGATTTTGAACTAAACTGGACTCTGGAAAGAAACATACAGGTACTATTCACTAAATGTAACTTCAAAGCATCCAAAGAGATTGATTGTTATTTTAACTTGGAGTCACTGATTACCAAGCTAGACTGTGGATCCAAGGTTCCATGGTTCATGTCCACCCACCCAAAAAAAGCACTCTGAACTTTGGGAAAGTAGATGCATCATAAGAGTGACAATCAAATACCATCTTACATTACAGTAGCCATGAGTTGGCAGAGAGTGGTTTGATTAGCTGTCTTCCCCTGTAGTCTGTCTTATCAAAAATAGGGACAGATAGCTCTCAAGTAGCTTTTGCACAAAAATCAACAAATGTTTTAATTTTGAAGTTGTATAAAAAATTTTATAATCCTTAAAAATTTTGTTTTTATATACAAGTTTTATGAAAGTAACTTGTTTGTTTTTTTACTTCTTTTTAAGGCTTTTGTTTTCAGGGTAATAACATTTGAAAAGTTGCATAATTGAAGTAATAAAATAAATACAGTTGTGAATACTGTCTTCTGAGGTTAATGAAAATTTAGAAAAAAGTGTATGACATTTTAGTAAGGTAAATTTTTTCAAAAAGATGACCTTTGCTGGAGGAAGTGATGCAATGTGTGCGTATAACACTTGCTCGGCAATGCAATAGTTACACACACACAAATACGTATATACAAAATCTTTTATATTCTTTGCAAATATTCTTTTTGTGTACTTTTTAAACCGTTTGGACAAAAATCAAAAATTTATATGCATATATTGTTTCTACATTTTTGGTCATCTGCTGGTTTTTGAAAAATAAATTTAGTCAGCTCAGTTTTAACGCTCATTATATTAATGTATATCTGAGCCCTGACTTCTCTGGTTTTCTGGAAGTCAAATTTAAAAACTTCATTTTTCTTGTTAGATTGTTTTTCTTATTGTTGATCACCTTCATTCTCAACATCCAAGGCTAAAACGTGATTTCTTCTGGGATGAATTAGAACCTCATCTTCCTCATACCAAAGTTTCACAGTTAAACAACCGATTGTATAATCCTCAGATTGGTTCTGCTGCTAACCTTGAGTATGTCCTTTTTTGTTTTTTTTAGATCTTGTTCTTTATCTAATGAACAATGTATAAGTAGTTTATGACAGAATATTGAGTTAGCAGTTTTTGTTTGATTATGAAGAATTAAGTATTAATGCATGTAATTTTTGAGGTATTCCATTTAATATAACTACATTCCTTCTAATCTTTAGGTTTGTATATTTCAAATAAAAATACATATTTGATCATTACAATGTGTATAACATTGCAAAGTTGTGTTAACGTATTGATTATATTGTTAATAGTTTTTTCGTAAACGATGTGAACATGTGGTCGGTGTATTTTCAAGAGTGAAACAGCCTTGTATTTGCAAGTTATTGTATGCTTATAGAAGTAATAAAAAAATTTTCTAGTTCTATGAAAGTGTACACAAGCTTATGTAAAAAAAGTATTTGATAAGGGTTTGTTAATGATTAAATGATAAGATTTTCAAAATAGTTTTATTTTAGACATTAAAATTTTTGTTTTTTAGGTTTGGTTCTTCTGATGCAACATTTCTACCCCTTGAAACAACCATTGAGCAAGATAGACAAGAAAATGTTTATAATACTCCAACAATAGAGCTTGGTGGACCACCTAATTTTTTTCGAGACATCTTAGGTGGGAGTTTGCGCTTTAGTATTAATCGAAGAAGTAGTAAATTAAGCAGTTCAGAAGATAATACTAAGTTACTAAACAGTGAGAAGACTGGCAAGGGAGGTCTACGACATGCAACAAAGACAACTTCTCCAAAACAACATGGTATTCCTAGTGGCCATTATGGTAGTACAAAAGCCACTTCAAGTGGTCTTACAGCTCCCTTACGTACACCATTTATCCTAAAGTACCCTTTTAGTAATCTAAGTCAAAGAAGAAACAAACTAAACAGGTTTAAGAATCAAAATAAAAGATTTGAAACAAGTGACTCCGACATGACAAGTAGTTTTGACAACTCTGTACCTCGTCTTTTAATGAGACAGGGTACATCTTTTGCTGGACCAAATGCACTTAATGTATCAAAACCATATTTTACTAATGCACAGAGTTATACATCTGACAGCATTTGTATTCCTAAACCATCAGACAGTTTAATGGTACCTACATTGTCTGGACCAAACTCACCTATGCCTTCGATTCCAGAAGAATCATCTAATGCTATTTGTTTTGATGACAGTAAAAGCTTGTTAATGCCTGTAATACTAGAGGAGACATCTAGTAAACTAACACATACAGAAGTGACACCAATTCTGGAGGAAAATTCTAGTTCAGAAACTGTTATTTTATTAGAACAGGGAACCTGTAAGCCATCAGAAGACAGTGATAACTCTTCTATAAAACACAATTCTCCTGGTGAAGCAAATACTTCGGAAAGTGATGAAACAAAAGCATCAAATTCTGACACTTACAATAGTGATTCTGATATTTCACGTGTTAGGAAAAGAAGTCCTGTGGATTCTACCATGTATGAATCCTGTTGCTCAGTAGGTTCAGACAGTTCAGACTCTGATGGTAAGAAAATGGCAGAAAATAAAAAAAGTAAAAAAGGTAAAGGGCACAGCAAAAATGACAACTATTGACAACTATTTCAGGTATACTTATGACTTATTGGACTGAAACTATAAAAAGAATGTGTGTCATTAAAGTCTAAATATTCCATTACAAAAAAAGGGGAGGATGGGCATGAAAATGTGGTTTTAGTGAAGGTAAGTAATGTTGATTGCATTATCTGTTATAAATAATAGAAAAAGGCATGTTGTACACACCATGTTGATGGTAATACACTTCAAAGTTGTGGTTTAACATGGCAGGAATAGAGAAAGTTACAGAACCTAATTTGAAATGCTCTCTTTGAAGTATAGAAATGATACATGCATGTGGAGATGTTAGAATGTGAAGTATGAACTGGATGCTCAACAGAGGATCTGGACTTTATAGTGTATAGATGCTGCTCATGTTGCATTAGTTTTATTATATTTGGGATTCAACCATCTGCAGGACACATTCATGCCCTTCAAGTGCCACACAAGAAGTGTATATTTGATGCAGCTGATTAAGACTGATATTTTGTTTCAAGTGAATATCATGTAATGAACTAATATTTTTGTCTGCCAATTCTTTTGTATTGGCTGGCATATTGTAATATGATGGCATAACTGTCTCTATCTGTCACCATCTTTTTTATCTGCCATTGTATATTCATCCAAACGTGATGTGAAATATGTTAGGCTTTAATTGACATCCATCCTTCAATGAGTAGTGTATCTTTGCACAAGACACAATGAGGAGAATAAATTTGTAGTACAGTTTTAAGATCCTTAAGCATGGTTCTATATTGTTGAACATTTTCTTCTTAATTTGTGGCCAGATTAACTGAATATATATATATATATATATATATATATATATACTTTTTCACATAAATTTGTTATTTAGTAATAGAACCTCAGTCTTTGTAAGAAATATTTTGTAAATACATTTGTCTGATCTACATTTTGTTACTGTTGATGCACTTTTATAAAGACTAACAGTTGTAAATAAAGCTCTAAAAATATATATATTTTACTCTATAACCTAAAAAATGTGCATAAATTTTGTGGTATATATGCTTATACTTACACAGAGTTGTATATTTTAAATATTCAAACTTGGTAAAATTACATGTGAATTATTTTTAATGATTTTTATTAGTTGGAGTTATGAATGTTATATAACATTGTTCTCATTCAACTATATTAGTTACCATTTATTTTTAATATTTTACCTTGAAATACAGTATGTATGAAATCAGATGCAAGCTAAATGTTTTTCAAAGTTTTAATGCAAAGTTCATGATTTTTATTTTTGTAAAATCAGTCATTCACTCATCATAATTCCCAGTGGATTCAGATAAATATACGTGAACTTCAATATTTGTTTATAATGGTGATTAATTATCTAGGTGACTGTATTATTTACCTCCAAGGTTTTTATGAATGATATGAAACTTTTTATTTGCATGAATATTAATCAAACCTCTTCTGTCAAAAACATAACAGTAAGTTTCTAATTGCATATTTGTCAATTCACATAAAAATTCACTGTAATAAATTTTTAAATAATTCGAAAATGTAATCCCATAACATTGTTTTAACATCGATCTCTCATTAGACTTGTTCTTTTAAATTATTTTCACAAAATAATTTCAAGTCCAGTCCACTTAATGATGAAAAAATGTTTTTCGTTTTTCTAATTTTGAAAAACTTAAATCTGGTCAAGGTCATTTGTTAATTTCGACATTATATTTTACTTTCTGTAGCAACAACTGGTCAAGCAACTTAACTGCTATTTCATGAGAAAGTTGTATGCTAATTTATCTTTGTGTAAACTAGCATCTGCTATGGGGTTCAAACCCCCTCTCCCCTCATGATTTGCAGAAGCCCCAATGAACTGATCAAACTTCTTTATCATCCTTAATTATTTCTATAATTATCACCCCCTCCTCAAAAAACAAAAACCATTAGGACACCCTTTGGTTCTAATAGCTTGTGAGGGGGGGGGGGGTATGAACACAATTTCAAACGTGTCAACCATGATATCCCAAGATAAGAGCACCTTAAAGGCCATCCCAAGTCTGTTTACCAAGTTTGGCCCAGAACTGTTGAAGGAGTTAGTTGGGCATACGTACTAACATGCAGCACAACAAGGATACTTCTTTACTTTTATAACAGTGAATGCAGTTTGGCACTTTCAAACCAGATTTAATTAAGTTTTGTTGAAGCCAGAAAATGCTGTAGAAGTGCCTTCATTTTCAAAATGCCTCAGAGTGCTGATCATATGCTATTCAGTTGCTTCACTTTTAAGGCAATATTACAAGGCAGTATTACATTCTGCTACATGTTCAGCCATTATCATGTTTCCATTTTATATAAGTATTTTGTTTTCCAAAACACACCTCCTCTCACACTACTCAAATGCCAGGGTTTCTTCCTTTGCCCATATAAACATTGGTCTGATTTTTCTCACTTGCTCCAGTCTTTTATACCTCACTTAATTGCCCTTGGCAATATTTGTCTCATAACACACTCCACCTATGTCAATGCACCTTCTTTCCTGGTACTGTATATAAGGACCTCATTCAAATAATGCTATCACCTTTTCTCGACAAAGCATTACTAACGGGTTTCTCAGTTCTACGATTGTTCAAAGATATTGTGAGTATTCTTCATGTTACCTAGTTGATATTTGAAAAAAACAACTATATACTCAATATGTCATCAGTCTTTTTTTTTTTTCATCACATATCTCAGTCGGGCTCAGCTGACTCCCGTCGGTCTCCATGCTATGAAACAGGAAGCCCGACTCCTACTCACCTCTCCTTCCACTGCACAGATGGTTCTTTCTCTTTTGGGAATGTGGGCATCACTCGATTCATCATGCCTTTGGGGCAAGTGCACAAGAGATCCTTTCAATAGTCTTTATGCACCAAAAGGATCATAAACATTTATTCACTGGATTCCCCGGTTTCCTTATTCAGGATCATTCTTCAATTTCGAGAGGTTGTAAAGTCGGGACAGTACTAACATATGGGTTATTCTGCTGCCACCTCATCCAGAGATCCATCTCTTCTCGAATGCCTCGCTTCAGAGATGGGGTGCATATCCCAACAGTCAGGAATTCCAAGGTCTACACATAGATGACAAGGCTTGCCTACACAATGGTTTAGTTCTCCTTTCTTTTTTAAAAAGTGATGCCCCATGGTCAAGGCTTATTAAGGGAAAAGTTGTCAGGCTTCACTCCGAAATATCCACGTGGTGTCTTGCATTTCTTGTCAGGGAGGCACTTCGTCCAGGGCTCCTTGTTTTTGAACCTTGGAGCTCCTTTTTCTGGACCACACCTCTCATAACACTGGTGCTACTATAGCATATGGTCTACAAAGATATTTGCACTATAGCGTGTGGTCTACACAGATACTATCATCATCACTGTTTTAATGATTCACTAAAACATAAGTTTAGGTTATAATTGTGCTAGTTTTGATTGTTGGAACTTATTTCATTCCAATTATATTTGCCCCAAAAACGGTATGTAATGACCTGGCTCTGGTAAGGGTTTTACATCTTCCACAATCGCCCTATATAAGGCAGCCTTATCGACTACCATTACATACTCGAGAAAAAATGTCTGAGTCCCCAGTACTCTCCGACTTACTTCTTAAAGTTGCTTTGGGTCCTTTGTCCTAAACATCCATTCCAGTTATCTAACTTGTATATTAAGGTTACATTACATGCCATTTCTCAACGTCATTATCTGACTTTAGCCTCATATGCCATGTATCATCTTTACCTGAAAGTTTAGTTTTCGTTACTGCTGGCCGACAGACAGTGCCAGTTGGTGTGGTTTGGGCTGATTGTCCACAGGATGCTTTATCATTCTACCTATGTCTTCAGACTGGTTCTCCATACTCGGGTCCCTGGATGTGTTTCCCAGATGTCAGTGGGATAGGCACCAGCTTGCGCAAGAGCCTACCCGTAATACTGGTTCAGATTTGATGCTTGGCTATCTGATTGGGTTTAGCTTGGCCCTTCTTTTTTATCAATATTGTTCAGTACATTGTTCATGGAAGAGGGTCCATTGTGTCATCGTAATTCCGATGGCAGAGTGGTCCCATCCTGGGTCTTTGGTTGAGCACATTTTGTTCCATATTCTCCCCAGAATTCCGGGAGCAAGTGGAAGTTATCTTGCCCACACAGTTGGGGAGGGAGGATGAGTATTCATAATTCCATATCGGATGTGTTCTGTTTTCTCAGGTTGAGTAAAGCATACAGGAGCCCGTCATTCCGAGCCTGGGGTGTTGCCTTTCGTACTTCTTGAGGTTGAGGGGAAGTTTTGTCCACTTTGGTGTTGCTTACCTTCTCGTCGTGATTCCGGTGGATCAGAACGCATCACTCTATGGCTACAGGTTGGGATCCATCATATGTATATATGTGTGTGTGTGTGTGTGTATATATATATAATGTGTGTGTGTGTGTGTTTGGTGGGATGAGGATTCGAACCCATGACCCTCAAATTGCAAGTCGAGCACCCAAACCACCTGGCCATGCTGGGCTGGAAGTTAACATTTTCTTAAATCGAAAATGTATTTCCAAAAATACGTACCTACTTTCACACACTCCTGCCCTCCCTCCTCACTGAGAGTCGGTGTTAGAGACTGTGGATTGAGTCAGTTTCGAAAAATGATAACATTATTTGAATAAGGTGCTTATAAACAGTGCTAGGATAGAGGGCACATTAACATAGGTGGAGAGTGTCACGAGACAAATATCGCCAAGGGCAATTAAATGGGGTATAAAAGACTGGAGCAAGCAAGAAAAAAATCAGACTAATGCTTAGATGGGCAAAGGAATAAACCCTTGCATTTGAGTAATAGCTGCAGTGTGAAAGTAGGTAAGTATTATTGGAAATAAATTTTCAATTTAAGAAAATGTTAACTTTTATTCTAACCTCAATACTTTATCTTGCTTTTCTTATTACACCTGTAAAAAATTACTACACCAATCCTTCTGCACACTGGGTCTTCAAACCACTCTTGTTAAAAAGTGTCGTAGTTTGACCTTGAAATTATCAAAATTGCACGTTGTCTTCTGAAAGAACTATTTATGTAGAGGTTGAGTACGTAATATTAAAACGATTTTGGAGCTTCACCATGTAGTTACAGTCCATGCTGCTTGTTAAGTAATGCTCTTATTTGATGACTGTGCATCATGACAATAGCCTTGCAGAGTAGTTGTTATTCAAAAGGCTCCATCATACGACTATGCCCAAAGCTTATCACTTCTACCTGCATGCTTTCTATAATCCATCGAGTAGAAAATTATGTTGATTTCTCGGTGCCTTTTTCAACAGTTTGATTGCACAGAAACCCATAGGCATCGTATCTGGCAACTTGATTGGTGTTTTTTTTATATAATACTATGATTACACATTTCATTTTCCAGCCACTTGAAATATTCAACAGTTGAATGGGAGGTATGACTGGAAGGCTTATCATGGTGAACACACCCTGTTGTCTTCGTTTCCAGATGGAGATCCTTTTTGATTATGAAGCGTATTGTTGCCTGGTGTATGTGGATGGCTTTTGCCACTGACCTTTGGATTCTTACCTATTACAATACGTCACACTTTGCACCTGAGGTAAGACTTCTTGCAGGTCTTTCTCGATGGTCTTGGTTCCCAAATTGATCAAGATTTATTATTTACCAATGTCATTAAGTACGGATATCCCCATCTCGTAAATTCTAAATCCCTAATATGAATAGTTTGTATGAATATTTTGCGTCGGAAAGATATATTGCATATGCTTCCCAAAAGTGATCAGTTTTTGGTATCATCACACTACCTGCATGCACCAAACAATGTCCACATCTAGTTCTGATCCATGCCATCCCACCACTGCTTTATATTGGCCTTGATTGTCACATAATTTGTTGATTTATATTTTCAAAAGGTGATGACTGTTGTTTTCTTTTATTATGACTATTTCAAGCATATCTTAGGAGTAGTTTTTATAATAATACATGATTTTAGAGATTAATTGAAAATGTTGAAACATATCGTTAGTTATGAGATGGTTGTGGTTGTAACTTTTAAAACATTTTGGCTTGATTGTTAAGGCACTCGACTCGCAATGTGCTGGTCACGGGATCGAAACCCATTGCTGAAAGTACTCGCCCTTTTTATACGTGGAAGTGTTATAATGTGACAGTCAATCCCACTATCTGCTGGCACAGAACAGACCAACAGTTGGCAGTGGGTGCTGCTGGCCTATTATTTTCCTTGTAGTCATCTATTCAAAATTAGGGATGGCGGCAGATAGCTGTAGCTTTGCCATAAACAAATAAACCAAAGCTATAGCTATCTTAAATTATCAACATAAAATTAATGATCACGTGAACTATGATTATATTGAAAAGTCATATTTATTATTTATCTCTTGACATTATGATATGTGTTGTTATAAGGTGCTTTTATAAAAAAATTATTGGTTAAGTACTGCTGTAGAATATGGTTCAGTATACAACTACTTGTGCCAATCCTTAAATACGCTTTTGCTTATAGGATATAGTATTTGGTATTTATGTGGAGAGGGGATTGATAATTCAATTAAAATTAAAGATAATTTTGTTTGTCCAAATGTTTTGTGCTTTTTTAATGTCATTTCGTTCTGTTTCCTCTTGATATATAATTTTAGTGCATTATTATTGTTTTTAATTAAAACATGGTTAAACAATTCAAGTTATATATGTTTACATTAAGAAAAACCAATGCTAATGTTTTTATTAGTCTGTTTTATTTGAAGTTAACATCGTCCAAATAAAATATCCATATATGGTAAGTCCATAACACTAACAAATGTATGTATAAAAGGAAATTTCTAAATCTTTCATTCAAGAAAGAATGAATTAGTTTGTAAAACATAATAATTATAAAGCGAAAAACATAAATATTACATTATATGATTTGAACCGAGTTTAGCAAGTTCAAGACGTTTTTAGCCCATTAAGTCGCATATTAAATAAAACATATTTAAGATATGTTAATGAGGGAGGAATAATATTTATATCCAATCACAAGTTCACCAATAAGATAATGTCGCGAAGACTTGAGTTTTTGATGAATTAAGTTTCATTCAACACACGGAATATTAATGCGTTGTAGTTTGTTTGAAAATTTCTCGCAAAACTACTTAAAGCCACAAATTTTGAAACGATAGATTAGAGGGAATATTAGTCAACACCACCCTCCAAAAACTCGTCAGACCGAATATTGAGGTTTGACCGTCACTCTTATTTGTTTGTAATTAAGCAAAAAGCTACACATTGAGGTATCTGTGCTCTGCCCACCACTGGTATCGAAACCCGTATTGTAGCGTTGTAAGTCCGCAGACGTACCGTTGTGCCACTGGGGGGCGTCACATTGAGCTATCTGCTGTGTCTACCGCGGGGAATCGAATCCCGGATTTTAGCGTTGATAAGTTCATAAACTTACCACTGTCCCACTTGAAACAGTACAATGTACACGAATGAAAACCAACACGTGAAATTAGTTTTTACGAATACTATTCTCACTTCGAAAGCATAATTATATTAAATCAAAAAGACCTTGCTTGAGAAAACTTGCCGAAAGTTCCACACATTTTAGCTTGTCAACTACTTTATGCTATAATCCTTAAAGCATAAGAAAATTTGTTATCAAAAATAACTTAAGAAAGCTAAACCAAAAGAATCGGAAGGCAGTCTAGAAATCACTATATACTATTCCAAAGCACATAGGATCAATATTTTTGGACTTGCAATGGTAATTTGCTATTTACCCCTGATAAAGAAAGTCCATTTCCAAAAAAAAGATTGGATTGTTGAATTTCTTTTCTGATACTAGAAGTTACTATAGTCTAGTAGTTACTAGAAGTTACTATAGTCTAGTAGTTACTAGAAGTTACTATAGTCATCAGTGACACCGGAACACATTTCGCAGTGTCTGCAATCTACTGAAGATAAATCTAAATTAAAATCCTAAACTAACTATAAAATGCTGTCAGGAATAAATCTAGTAACAACTGCATATAGCAAATGACACACGCAAAGAACACCATATGTAATAAATTCTGAGAATAAGAACATTTTACCTTTGACATTTACGATATCAGAATTAAGAAATAATAATTCATTGAAATATCAGCAAAATCAAACAATTATATGGCACCTGATCCTAAGCAAAGAAAAATTATTGAAAATATAACCGAAGAACTCGAAAATGTTCATTTAGTAACACAATGATAAACATGAAAATCTAAACACATCTCTTATGGCCAGGTGGTTAGGACGCTCGACTCGCAATCTGCGGGTCGCGGATTCGCATCCCCATCCCACCAAACATGCTCGCCCTTTCAGCCGTGGGGGCGTTATAATGTGACGGTCAATCCCACTATTCGTTGGTAAAAGAGTAGCCCAAGAGTTGGCAGTGGGTGGTGATGACTAGCTGCCTTCCCTCTAGTCTTACACTGCTAAATTAGGGACGGCTAGCGCAGATAGCCCTCGAGTAGCTTTGCGCGAAATTCAAAACAAACAAACAAACTAAACACATCTCATAAAATTTGTTAAGAATACACCGCAGAAATTTTATATAAAAGGCAAACTTATGTAAATGAAAATCAACAAGGTAAACTCCATCTTCGTCAGATGTTTAGTTAATTTTATAAGAAATGTTATGGATACCGAATGAAAGTCAAAACATCACACAGAAGCCAAAATGTAGAAGAATAAGGAAAGGGGAGAAAAGATATCACTCAACAGATGAAATTAAAGAATTAACTAATTACCAAGAACTGTTTAAGTACAATAATGCCAAAATGTTAAAATGCGTGAAATTCTATGTTTAACTGGATTCCAATTGAACAGTGACACAGCAAGAAGAATCATCATGAAACGTAATACCAAATATTTTAACTGGGTTTATAGAAATACAGGAATAGTCTGTATGCGCATGATCTTGTCCAAACCAAGACCTCAACCACATATCCTTACTCTTCAACCAATTATTTTTACCCTGGAATGTTAATCCATATAAACCACAAGCCTGAAGAAATATATGATAATGTCAAAGTAGTATTATCAGCATGTTGATAACCTAAGATCTAAAGTTAAAAATACCATTGATACTACAACTATGAAACAGAAGATTACATAAATGCTCAAAGTAGAAAATATAGACAAGTACAGACAGAAGACAGCCCTAATGTATACCATAAGAGACGGAGATAAAAAAAATCAATAAAAACGTACTTAAATAAGTCCAATGCATCGCTAAAAATGTGGACCAAAATCAGTTAGTTGCAAAAATTAAAGAGAAAGAACATTCAACAGAGAGGATGTAGCTAAGGGAATATGAAAAAAACAATTTCTACCTAGGACTCATGTAAACTAAGCAGAATAAATAATAGTTGAAATTATCTAAGATAAACAACAAGCGAAAGTTTATGCAATTATCATCAGTTGAAAAAACCTGTAATTTTCTTCCACAACTCTTTGTAGTTCAGTCCTAGTAATATCAATATATTTCTCCAGTAATGTAATATAAGTTATTTCAGGCCAACGTATTTTCTTTGTGCTATGCTTTGATTCCCAGAGTATTATTTATATAATACTACAAAAGTGAACATATAAAACATACCCAGAAGTAAAGTTACATGTACAAAGAAATACATCTCTACATCCCAGGACTTCAGCATATTTACATGAGAGTGTTTAGTAGATTACGAAGAGCTGCAACAAATGCAATATATATAATAAGTGTCTAAATTTAAGTCCCCTTTGAGCTTGAGTGTCAGGCCCACCTTTTAATTGGCCCTAGATCAAATGTATCACTCGGTATATATTCTTTAACTTACTTGTTGATTACCGCTAGGATGTATTGATTATTGTGGTCAGTTCCAGTCTAGCAATATCCAGGTCTGTTCTTTGGAATAGAGAACATACAGGTCACTGAGAGAATTTTCCATGGTGCTGACAATTCTTATTCGCAGATATACAAAAAGAGCAGTGTTTAAAATTACTCTACATCTCTATGAGAACATAGCTAGTAAAACTACCTCTGCTGATTTGGTGTAGTTTGAAACATTTCCTAATTTTCTCCAATCCATGGATCAGGTAAAGACCGAAGAATCTAAGATCTTATAGTCTTTGGAACCATTTGCTTCATCATCAATAAGGCACCACTCAACTAGATTTTAATGATGTTATAGCACTACCTCCTGTTCTTCTAACTGATCAAACAATTACCAGCAGTTACATACTACATTACTAAATTCACCAAACTGTGAAGATCATATTTGAACTTGCTGCACAGTTAGTAGCACCCATGCCTTGTCTGAGTCCTTTAACTGTTCTTCATAAAGCTTCTCTTTCAGCAGGTTTATTATCCATTCATTAATGAAATATTTACCAGTTTTTTTTGTCACAGCTAAAACTATATCTCACAATATTACTATGGGCATTCTACAAACAAAGAATCATATTTGTATTGCTATTCTGCCAGCCTAGTTTGTATTGCAAGAGAAGTTGTTCATCTGAAACATTGTGATCAAACTTGCAATCATGCCTTCCAATTTTCGAAAGTTCATCAGCCACTTCAAATATGTATTGATCTGCTCTAACTGTAAATTTCCTACCCTACAAAAGTGGCAAAAGTGAATGGTAAAAAAGGGGTAGTGAATAGTAAAACTTCAACCAGTTTTTCTTTCATCATAGAATAATGGTGTTCAGTAGAAATTAGCAGTTGGTCTTTAACATGTTCAACATTACTGTGCAATTCGGATAACATTGCTTCAATTCCACTGTCACTGGTACCCACATCCAACATAAATGGAATATCTTTCATCGGATAAGCTAACACTAGTATGTCAAACGAGGGATTCAACTGTTGTTAATGCTGGTGCAACTATTGCAGAAAAGTTAGCCACAAAGTATCTGTTATACGACAAAAAACTGAAAATACTTTGAGATTCCTTCTTGTTCAAAGGATTGGATCAATCTATCATTTTCTTATCTTACAGGATCTGAAAACACTCTATTCTGTTAGATATTCATGACTGTTTCAATTTAAGTTTAATGCGACTGTTAAATTTAGTTATTTTTAGATGTGATAGTTTATCACAAGTATGTTTACGAACCATACACTGTAGTTCAATGGTTATGAATTGGTCAATGTTATAATATTGCGTCATGTTACTAGAACCTTCAAAGTTCTTCTCCTTGTTTTAATTGAGTGTTATTGCATCATAATATCTCATAGTGTGTAGAATGCTCTAGGCCTCTGTTTGGCTATAAATATGCGTCCAAAATGTAGTTCGAGACATAGATAGATAGATTAGACCTAGACTACGTGATTGTAAGTTTAGCCATAAAGAGCATATCGTGGTGATCCTTAAAGTGAAATTACCACAAATTGTATTGTAATAACAGAGTAGAGAAGAATAATTCGTTTTGTCAATTGGGTTCTAAAGTAATTGAACCAACCTGTGTGGACTTTGATGAAAAAGAGACAATTATTTAAAGCTCTGAATACAACTGTGATAACCAACAGTGTAACGAACATCTTTATATATGTTTGACTTGTTTTAATATAGTAATTTAAAACAAGTGGACTGTGAGCTGTTTGTTTACTGTTGAAATTTATCGTAAAGAAGTCACAGACACCTATTGTAAAAATTTCGGCTCATAAATAAAACCTGACACATTCCTACTATATGGTTAAGAAATTTCACATATGTTTGCATGAGAGAACCTTTCTCTCTTTTAGTTTCAGGCTTGCTTGTCATAAACACTAAAATAGCATGCCTAGGTTTTTAAATGCGGCCTGAAATGTGCGGACAAACACAAAACATTTTCAATCTAGATGAGACGTCTTCCTATTGCAAATTATATATTGTAAATTAGATAACTGCTCCAACATATCTGGCATAACACTGAAGCCAAAGGGCATGATGTAAAACTTACGCAGCTCTTCTCAACTGCTGAAAACAGTTTTGGCTTTGCTTCATCATCTAGCTTAACCTACCAGCATCCAGAAGCAAGACTTATTGAACTTAATTATAAGGATCCTTCAGTGTATGAATATGTGTTACAGTATTCATCTGATACCACACAGAACCTTGGCATATATCTTTACTTTCTATTGATTACTACAGGTAATGATCAGACATTCTTATAGGGTGAATTATTCCACCCTTCAATGTCTAGTCGAAATCATTATTGCTGGCTATATCTTCGTGCTCCAAAAAGCCGATATGGTAGTTGCTTTTTATGATAGACATCTTCAGTACCTATACAAAGATGACTGATGTTTTCTCTTCTCAGCCAGCCACCTGTTCAAAAACATACACCAACAATTTCTGTCAGTAATTTCCTTTGCTTTTCTGAACTCAAATTTTTTGCACAATCTTTGACCAGTGATCTCATATATACTGGCTCGTGTATATATTTGTTGCTGTAGTGCAAATGAAGCAGCATTAGCTATACTAACTTCAGTCATTTCTCGTTCGTACAATGTGCTAACAATGATTTCAGCTTGTATTTCTACTGCCTATTTACCATAATTACAAACCATTACAGGAATGTGTATTATCATCTATATATATTCCTGTGGATGACTGCTTTTGTGTATATCTTAATTGGCATTTTATGTTTTCACCACCGAGCTACAGTTTACCTGGTATACTCCTTTAGAACAGCTAACTCTAAAATAATTGTTCCATGAACTGTAGTCATATATCTTGCATATTTACCAATGGTACAACAAGAACAGTAATGCAGAGTTGAGATTCTCTATTCACTCCAAGCTTAAATCAGTGTGCAAGGAGAGTCTATATTTATCAGCCAGCATGATGGTTAATATGGTAATTATACTGTTATAATGTGAGACCAAAAATGTTTTAGCCTCTCCAATGTCCACTAGATACTTTACTTTGGATCCAGTTACTTTTACAGAGACACATCCAGTCATGCTTGGCTCTGTAGATGTCAAACTACTCACCACACCTGGAGAAACATACAGGCAGCTGTTCTCTCCCAGATCAATGAATACATTAGTTCCAGGGCTTATTAGTTTAAGCTATCAGACCTGACAGCATTTATAGTCTATCATATCCCATGAGCTTGTTCCCAATTGTTTGATCAAATTAATGAATGTGTTGGCTCATGTGCAGAAGCAGAAAAAATACCAAAGACTAAATTGTTCGCATTTATAGCATGAACCTCTCCTTCCCTGCTCTCTGCATGAATCAGGGTGGCTCCCTCTCTGCATCATTGGCACAGCTGAAGTGGCATGTTTGAAGTATTGTATTACTCAAATGACAGTCCTACAAGCTGACTTGAGCGAGTGCTAGGTATTAGTGGGATGTTGCCAAACTGTTAAGGTATTTCATAATCTGGGATTAGTCCATTTGGGTGCTTTGTCTCTGGCAGAACCGCTGCAGCTACAACCATATGTTTCTTCTACTGCTGCAAGATAGTTGATATTAACATATCAAATATTGTTGCCACAGGTAAAATTTTAGTGTCTAAGTGGTGTTGCATTGACTCACTAGGGAATACCTCCAAAATCTTATCAATCAGAATAATGTCTCAGCCAACTGCTGCCATGCTGTGATGTCTTACGACATGAGCATTGCAGCTCATTAGCATATGCAGTTAAATTTAAATGTCTTAAATTCTGCCCAGTAATTTACTCTGTTCTCTACTGCGTCAAAACACTGATGGAATTGTGAAATAATTGTTTTCCAAATGAAATTTAATAAGGGTTTAAGTACTCGATTGCATATAGTGCTAGACTATTTTGGCTAAGTAGCAGATGTTTCATCATTTGATGGTGGTTCTAGAAATCTAAGCAGCTATCTGTCAAACTTGCATTGGGAAATGATCTAAATCTTTCATTGCCAAACACCTTAAAGCTTAAAGTAACATTTGTTTAACAAATTACTTCGTTCGTACTGATTGTGAAACATCATCAACATATTCCCAAATTCTCTCTAATCGCTCGAATTCAAACATTTTGGTAACTGTCAAATTCCAGCTCATGCTCACTTGAGCAACGTCACTGCACATGATCATTCAACTGCAAGTTTATTGTATGTGGGTGGCATCAGCACTTATCTCTAGATGAGAAGGCTCCTGATTCATTGAGATACACTACACGTGGGGTATGATGGTTAAGAGATCACTGGGAGATAGGTAAACCCATTGGCAAACTATAGCTCGTCTATAGCCACTTATTACTGGTCTATCCAACATGCGGCTTTAGGAGCACTGGATGCCAACTAATACACCTCACTGCCCAAACTGCCCCAAGAGATCTCAGCATAACGACTGTCAGTCATCCCGTTCTAAAACCTCCATTATAATCTTCCAGTTCAGTTGATTTCCACAAGAATGACTGACATTACCAGTGGCTTTGGATAGACCAGGATGCAATTCTGTTGCCTCAGTAGGTAAGAAGAAGTTAAAGCTCTGAAACACTTAAGAAAAAGCTGGAGAACACTTCTCTGAGTCGACTGTGGAATTCTTTAATCTCATCCCCAAATCAGTTCAACTCTCTCCCTCTCTGCCAGAGTTCTTAGAAGCATAAAACAGATATAGCTCTGAGGATTAAGAGGACAAGTTGGCTAAAACTTCAATGATAACTATATTCTGATCAATAGCACAAAAGTTTTACTTGATCATGGTAAGTTTGTAGTGGATAAAAGGCACTTGTATACCACACACCATTTGCCATCATTACAAATCTACATGAACTCCATTTGTGGTCCTCAAGATATTCGTTTTATGTCCATATGATATTGCATCGGTGATCCGTTAGCGTACTGCCCCCCAGCCAGTCACATTTGTCTTGTAGCGAATCTTATTCATATAATTCTAGAAGAGTGTTGCCTGGCGGCAGTTTTCATGGGTAACATGCTCCCTGACTCTTGAAACTGTGGGTGCCACTTTTTCATATATTTCTTAACTGGTGGATCTTTTCCAGAAACTATGCAATATCGTCTTTGCATTAGAATAAGTAATTTAACCTCTTATAGCCACAGAATGCAAATAACTTCCCCTGTAACCATGTTTGTAATGGCATTTTTGTGAATGTGCGTGCATTATTCGCGATTACACTCCTATTAAACACCCTAGAGATTGGACCTCTAAGGACATTTTGTGTTGTGTAACTTGTGGAATCAGAAGTTGTGCTGAATATTTTAGAGTATGTATGCTGAATAATTTTCAAATCTTAAGAAAGAAGAGAAATATTATGTTCATATAATTACCCCTAACTATTAATTAAATATTACTCCTTAATTAATTTATGTACTCGCGCTCTATCGCGAGTAGTAGGTTTGAGTTTGTACCTTTGGCGGAATACACATGTTTTTCTACCGAATATATAATTCTGTGATTGTGAAATTTATTTGGAATTTTGGACACAAACATCAAAAGAAGAAGGCAATATCAATTACTTTCGGGATCACGTAGTTATGCCAAAACTGTATGGAAACTAAATAAACAAAAAATTACAAATTTCTATATCACTAAAGCAGGTAGAAAACAAATAGATGTCTGCGTGTCATAATGCTATTTTTACACACCTCTGATTTTGAATCAACAATACACAATTAAGAGGAAAGTGAAAAACAACAACAAAAACATCTGTATCTAAAGTGATTTTTATCACATATGTTACGCCTAAAGGTAGTATATGAGTTGGAAGTTTATATTGTTACGTCTCCGTTTGTTAATTAATTTTCCGTAACTTCGTTCCAACGAAATTTTAGCAACACAAGTCCTTACTTAATAAAACTGGTTTATTCTTTCCGAATACAACTTTACGATACACTTATTTTCAACAATCGCGCTAAAACAAACGCTATAACTCTCAGAGAACGTCTCTCGTGCTCTCTGACTGCAGTTCAATTACTCACTGTCTACACACACATTATTGCGTTACGTTGTCACCCTCTTATATATACCAGCCTACCCTATCTAGTAAATACTAGAGCATTCGCCAAGGTACGGGATAGTTCTAGAAACTAGAGGGCGTGAGAATAGTCACGTGATTTCGATGACGCAACAATATGTATATTGGGAATGGTCAGTGATGTAGGTCAATAGTTCTCAACCGTTTTGAATCCACGGAATTCTTCTGGCGTCAAATTTGTGTAACAGAACCCTTTATAGCGTTCATTAGAAAAAACGAAACAACAACAGCAACAAAAAAAAAAAACGTTAGTACAATACTAGCAGCTGTTTGCACCTAGTCTCGATCACTAATTTAAAACAATACAGTGACTTGTTATTGTGTTTTGTCATTATGAAATCCGTTATACTAATAAAGAAATGTGATGTATTTGGACAGCAGTTATGTGGCCTGAATGTATTTATGCATTAGGTTATGCGGAACTCTTACATTCCGCGGAACCCCTGAATGTCTGTCGAGGAACCCCAATTGAGAAACACTGATGTAGGTAACCTATGATTTGGGGATACTGCATATGGATTTTGTCTAGTAAGTGGGAGCTCTGTACCTATCCTTCCACACACAAGACTTGCGAGTCTCTCGTTGCTATGGTTGTTAGGTAACTATTTTTTTTCTATCTATTGAAACTTTGTAATCCCACACCATTCTACCCAATGTTTTCGTAAAAGCAATGGCCTCCATAGTTTTTAATTTGTCTCTGAACTAGTATGAAAGCTATTAAGGCTATTGTAATAGATACCAATATTACACCCAAAACATATTAGCATTTTAATGATACATTATGCTTGCCTTCTTTGTCATATAAACATTTCTTTCTAAGTATGGTGACACAAAAATATTACAGAAATATGGATTTGAGTATAGACTACGTCAAATTTCAGAATACCCACTCTGATTTCACTCAGAGTAAACGGGTACAGTTCACTAAAAAGGAGGGAGGAGATTCAACCAATACTAAGTTGCAGAATAAAAGAAAGTTTATCTTTGTATTTTAACTGAGTTCATCGCAAAGAGAGAGTCAGCACAAAGAGGCAAAACAACAATTGTTATTACAAAACACAGTGACAAACATAATACAAAACAAGTTCACGTGTATACAATGAGTGTAGAACTGACAAAAGAGACAAAGTAGAAAGAAACCTTAATTGGTTCTCTGTCTCATCAGTTCAAGGTGAGCCTCCTATAATCTAAAAAGTAAAGTAAAGTGAAAACGCTTGAAAAATAATCCTTGCTTTAAATGCAAAGATGGCTAAACGAAAACTCTAAAAAAAATGCAAATTTAAAAATCTGTCTGCATCTAAATGAATCTGCTTAGCAAGGGAGAGCCTAGCCTTTAAATGCAAGATACAATGACGCAAACAGAGCCAGATTGCTCACAGCACATACACACATCGCTTACGTGAATCTAGACCACTCTAGGTTAAACATGAAGGGGGGGGGGAAGAAACCCCGGACCATTACACGTTTCATCGACATAAAAGATAGCTGTCTGTTTTGGGACATCATGAATGAAGTCACAACTGTCATTCCTGCAAAAGATCCTGCACCTAGTTAGAGCAAGAAGAAGTTAAGTTATTTACTTGAGCGATTTTTAACATCCAAACTGAACACAAAGAAGGGTATCAACGATATAAAACCGTCCTGTATCCCACTATAATATTACTTTTTAATATAAATTTCAGCTAATGCATAAAATAGGAGAGATTGGAATGTTAGAAATCATTTTTGAAAATATTTTACACTGCGTTGACATTAATCTCTAACTATAATACACATTTTATAATTTCGGCGTTTTTGCCCTTTAAATAATGATAAAATCTTCTTAAAGGCGAAATATGAAATCAGGAAACTTATAATAGAATTGCAGATACATAGATAGCCTTAAATTGTGTATTTTCTTCACACTTAGGGTTTGCATCAACCAGTGAATTTCGTTCTAACGGTTTTTTAACACCTTTTTTTATGGTGACACTCAATTCAAGTTATTGTTATGCTCATGATGTTGACTCTTTCAAGTAAATTAAATGTGCTCATTGACTGGAGATCTGCTATTATGACTGCAATTCATAATAAGAACGACAAGAAACTTGCATCGAATTATAGACAAATTTCTCTCACTTCACAGCTGGTTAAATTATTGGAGAAAGATATTAGAAAAAGGATAATGGACCAACTTAAAAGGTTAAGTATAATTTCAGACTCGCAATATGGTTTTGTACCGGGAAGATAATGTCTTATTAATTTAATTGAGACCTTGGAAAACTGGACATCGTCATACAATGAGAGTACATTACAGTATATTTCTTGACTTTAGCAAAGCATTCGATTCTGTCCCTCATAGAAGATTACTACTTAAGTGGAAAGAATATGGTATTACAGGAAATATCTATAATTGGATTGAAGTATATCTAATTAATAGATTTCAATGTATCAGTCAATGGAGAAACGTTTGGGTGGAAGAAGGTTATTAGTGATGTTCCCCAGGGCTCAGTACTAGGAATGATCTTGTTTGCTATATTCATTAATGATCTACCTACGAATATCAAATCATCATGTAAAATATTTGCTGATGATTCTAAAATATATAATTCAGTAAGAACTAAAGACCAGGTTGAACAATTAAGGGCCGATCTCAAGATATTAACAAATTGGTCAAAGGAGTGGATGTTGGATTTTGATATTGAAAAGTATAAGGTTATGCTTTCGGGAATAAGTAATACCAAGCAAGATTATTTCATTAATGGGGTAAAGCTAAAAATATTCAGGGATATTACATTCTTCAGACTTGAAAGTCCAGTGCCATATTCCAGAAGTTACTAGGAAGGTCAACCAAACTCTTAGAATCATAAGATCTTCCTTTGAGTTTCTGGATGCTGAGACATTTTTGATATTATATTGTTGCATCATCGAGGTCACGTGACTGGTGTGGCGCC